>NC_142808.1:10131778-10243259 GCF_049724085.1 Artemia sp. Qi Xiang Cuo | reverse complement strand
TGCCTGTTTTACAAGAAACATAAGAATGAATTACACGCATGGACATAAAAGTTCTGGAAAATTGAGATCAAGAGGTTTTTCATTGTGTGACCTGGCAATAATAGTTGCTGACATTATGAATGGAGTGCTCAAATGGAGTGCTTAAATCGTAGAAACCCAACACAAAACTTGAATTTGAGCAGCGGTCAAGCACTAATTTATTGCGGTTATCAGAACAGGACCTCAATACGAAGCTTTTTTTATGAGAATCCAGATCCAAAAAAACATTCATCGTTTGTACCGACCAGCGCAATTACTCGTGATGGAATTGCCAACTTAATAGCAATGGTAGTTATGTACAATGAGGAAACCCAACCTAAAAAATTAAATTTTTCGGAGGAACTTGAGGCTACAGTATTAGAAGTAAAACCCATTACTGGACATGGCACAACCATTGATATGATTTTGACTAATGGTTCACTTAAAACTGGAGATGCAATGGTTCTACCTGGTTTTGAAGGACCTATTGTAACTCAAATGAGAGCCCTTCTTCTGCCAAAGCCAATGAGAGAACTGCGTGTCAAGAATGAATATGCAGAACCGAAAAAAATCAAAGCGTCCAAATTGGAAAAAATCAATTGGATTTGGCCATAGCTGGTTCAAGTTTTTTAGTGGCACATTGTCAAAACGAAATTGAACATTTAAAAGAAGAAATATTGCAAGAAAAACAGACACTGGGTTGTATTCAGTGCGAGAAGCGTGGAGTTTACGTCCAAGCGTCTACGTTAGGCTCCCTAGAAGCTCTTCTGGAGTTTTGAAAACATCAAAATTCCTTATTCTAACGCTAGAATAGGGGATGTTGTAAAAAGAGATGTTGTAAACGCTTCCGTTATGTTGGAGACCGACCCCCAGTTTGCCTGCATTTTAGCGTTTGATGTTAAAGTTAACCGTAAAGCTCAAGAACATGCAGATGCTAAGGGAGTCAGAATCTTTAAAGCAGATATTATTTATCACTTGTTCGATTCTTTTACAAGATTAATCAAAAAAACTTTTGGCACAAAATAAGTTTTCAAAAAAAAAGAAGTAAAGAACTCCACCAAAATGAACAAAAATAGAATAAAATAATCTGCAAAGCATACAACTGCCACAAATCAGTATCAATAAATAAATGAAACCCAAAACAAACAGAATTTAAAATAAGTCAAACTCAAAACGACCAGAAATTAATCTGAGTAGGGTTCTAAACCCTATGCTTTCTATAAGCCAGAATATGCTTTGTACTTTAATGAAAAAAATTCCTTTAAATGTTTTCAATTTTATAACTTTAAGAAATCAAAAATTAATTAAGATTTTAAGGAATACATATCAGAATATTTATATTAAATTGACAATGAACATTTTTTTCGGTAAATTCATTTGAATTTTTTTCAGTAAAGTACAAATTATTTTCTGGCTTTTAGAAAGCTTAGGATTTAGAACTTTACTCAGATTAATTTCTGCTCGTTTTGAGTTTGACTTCTTTTAATTTCTGTTTGTTTTGGGTTTCGTTTATTTATTGATACTGATTTGTGGCAGTTGTATGCTTGGTAGACTATTTGATTCAATTTTTGTTCACTTTTGTTTTAATGGAGTTCTTTACTTTACTTCAAAAACCTATTTTGTACAATTTTTTTTTTTTGATTAATCAAACAGTAACCGAAACTCTAAAAAACGGAATTTTGGTACCAATAGATACATCAAAAGAATCAAATTTTAATTCTAATTTCAAATATGTATGTTTCATCAAGTTTAATTTTACTTATCAAAAGTTACGGGCCTGCGAAAATTTGGCTCATTTTCGAAAAAAGGGGGAAGACCCCCTAAAATATAAATAATCTTAATGGAATTATAGAATCGCACCATCAGATTCAACGTATCAGAGAAGCCTACTGTAGAGGTTTCAAGCTTCTTTTTACAAAAATATGGAATTTTTCATTTTTTGCCAGAAGAAAGATCACGGATGCGTGTTTCTTTTTATTTATTTTTTTTTAATTTTTTTTCTTTTCCCCAGGGGTGATCGTATCGACCCAGTGGTCCTAGAATATCGTGGGAGGGCTCATTGGAACGGAAATTAAAAGTTCTAGTGCCCTTTTTAAGTGAACGAAAAAATGGAGGGCAACTAGGCCCCCTCCCACACTCATTTTTTTCCCAAAGTCACCCGATAAAAATTTGGAGATAGCCATTTTGTTCAGCATGGTCGAAAATATTATAACTATGTCTTTTAGGATGACTTAATCCCTCGAAGCCCCCAGGGGAAGGGCTGAAAGTTATGAACTTTACCCAATGTTAGCATATAGTATTGGTTATTGGAAAGTATACAGACGTTTTCAGGGGGAATTTTTTCTGGTAGTGGGGGGTGCGGATGGGTCGGGGGTTATATGGAAGGATTGTTTCATGAAGGAAGTTTTCGTGGGGGAAGGGACATTGCTATGAAGGGGGCGCCGGATTTCCCATCATTATTTAAAAAAAAAATCAGAAATTAAATATAAAAAAACAATTTTTTCAACTGAAAGTAAGGAGCAACATCAAAACTTAAAACTAACAAAAAAATATTAGCTATATGATTGGGTTCACATTCTAGTCAATGCCTCGCTCTTTAAGCCAAAGATTTTTTAGTACTTTCATAAGAGCTATTTATTCTAATTTACGGCCTTTGTGATTAAGGCTTGACTTAAGGCTCCTGCCGAGGGTTCGGCGTAGAGAACGATGAGACTAGGCGCCTCCAGGTTGACCTATCGCTTGCCAGGATCGCAGCTTCTTCCACCGGGATGTGGGCTTGGGTGAGGAATTCATCGGCTTTGTCTTTCCACCTAGTGGGTGGGCGTCCTCTGGGTCGCTTCCATCCGTGTAGGGTGGGGTCGAAGTCGAATGCGACCCGTGCTGGGGCTTCGCGTGGCATGCGAAGGAGGTGGCCGTACCACCGAACAGAACGCTGGGCGAGCTGCGTCGAGAAAGGAGTTTGAGCCGTACGTGATAGGAGAGTCTGGTTGCTAACGAAGTCAGTCCAGCGAAGTGTTTCGATTCCTCGGAGATGTTTCGTCTGAGCGACATCGACGGCGCTGAGGATAGATTTGGCAGCTGGCCACGTCTCCGCTCCATACAGCAGGACGGTGCTGACTGACGCATTGTAGATGTGCATTTTGGTAAAGCGGCTTATGTTTGCCTTTCGCCGGATGCTGCTAAGCCTCCCAATAAGTGCTGAAGCTTTGGAAATTCGAGATGTAAGCTCTTTTGTGATCAAGCCATCATTCGATAGAATAGATCCCAGGTAAGTGAAGTCTTCAACCACATCTACTTGGTTGCTTCCGATGTTGACTTCCTTTACAGTAGAACGGGACGTGGGGGGCTCAAGGAGCATAACTTTGGTTTTCTGCCAGTTGATCTTCAGTCCAACTTTCGAGGCTTCTTCTGAGAGCACCTGGAGAGCTTTGGTCATCTTATCGACGGTGCTCACAACTAGCGCTATGTCGTCGGCGAAGTCAGCATCAGAGAGTACCCGGTCTCCGAACTGAAGACCGAATTGAAGGCGATTCATCGTGCTGGCCATAACATGGTCTATGACGCAGTTGAAAAGCTCGGGAGCGGTGGCGCAACCTTGCCGGACGCCAGTCTTTACCGGGAATGTGGGACTGCGTCTTCCATTGACTTGCACGCAGCTTTCCGTATCCTCATACAGCTTTTTAAAGAGTGAGCAATATTTCTTGGGTAGACCCGTAGTTCTCAGTATCAGCTAAAATGAAATGCGATCAACAGAATCGAAGGCAGCCTTAAAGTCCATGAATACGATGTACGCGTTTTGGTGGAACTGTCGCGTGTTGTCGATCAACTGGTGCATAATGAAAATTGGCTCCGTCGTCGACCTGCCGGGCATGAATCCGGCTTGCTGGACTCTTCTCTTTCTACGCAAAAAGGTGGAACACCTGTACAGGGGTGACATGGCGAAGAGTTTTCCAGGAACGGAGAGAAGCGTGATCCCACGATAGTTGGAGCAGATTTGACGGCTGCCCTTACGTTTCCAGAGCGGCAATATGATGCCAGCACGCCAGTCATTCGGTATGGTTTCCGTCATCCATACAGCTGAGAAGATTATCTGGAGCCACAGAATCATCGCTGCACCCCCGTACTTGAGGAGTTCTGCAGGAATACCACAGACACCGGGGGCTCGATTATTATTTAACTTTTTTACAGCATTTTGGATCTCAAAGGTGGTAAACGGTTGCAATACGAGGTAGAAAGTAGCCTCGGGTGTGGTCATTGCTGCTTGAATCAGATCAGGGTCGGGATGAGCAACTGCCTCTATATTCAGAAGCGTTGAGAAGTGACTGCTCCAGGCAGAGAGTTGGCCTGCATCGTCATCGGGCATGCTTCCGTCAGCAGAAAAAACACAGCCCATGCTGGAAGTCTTCCCTTCCGTCAGCTCGCGGAGGTGTTTGTACAGGGAGCAGGTGTCTTCTTTCCTCGAAGCATCTTCAAAATCCCTGGCTTTCTTGTCAACAACGGTCTTCCTATCACTGTGCAGTAGGCTATTGTGCAGGCCATTGAGTCGTCTGTACTCTAGCAGATTCTTGGCTAAATGGGCCTTCCGGCGCAGCTCGATTACAGACAGAGTCTCCTGGGATATCCAGGGTTTATTCTTGTGTCTGCTGCGGCCAATGATACTGCCAGCAGAATCAAGTATATTATCTTTGAAAGACTTCCAGGCTACTTCAGGGTCGTCCAGAACTTGGAGGCAGCTAAACCGGTTAGAGATATCGAGTGCATACTTCTGTTGCATCTGAGATGTAGCCAGACTACTCAGATCGAGCTTGGGAGGCCGTCTTTCTTGTCCTTGTGCTATCAGGCGTAGCCTGAGTGTGGCGACTACCATCCTATGGTCTGTGTTTCCAAGCTCGGCCGACCTATAAGTCTGGCAATTTGTTATCGACGAGCGCCAGCGACCCGAGATCATAACATAATCGAGCATCTTCTTTGTTTGGCCGTCGTTACTATACCAAGTGTATTTGTGTATATCTCATCTCTGAAAGAGCGTGTTTGAAATAACCAGATTATGCATATTGCAGAGCTGGAGGAGTCTTAGTCCGTTGTAATTCAGTAAATCTGGAGTCACAGGGCCGAGAACACTTCTCCACACGCCCTCCCTGTCATCTACCGTCGCGTTAAGGTCTCTCAGAAGAGTCACGATTTCGTGGGGTGGGACTCTAGACAGGGTCGCTGAGAGCTCCACAGAGAACCGATCCTTCACTTCCGCAGGACTAGGATTGGTGGGAGCATAGCATAAAATAATTTTCCACTTTCTATGCTTGTGCTGTAGCTGAGCCATCAGTATTCTATTTGAAATTTATTTAGTGGAGTGAAAGCATCTCTTGGCTTTGGAATTCAGCGCAAGACCTGCACCATTTGTCTCGCTTTTTGGGTCACCAGAACAGATCAGGTGATATCCTTCACCAATATCCTCAGTCTTTCTTCCGACAAGGCGGGTTTCCGTAAGGCCAGCCACAGCTATATTGAAGCGTTTTAGCTCATAGGCAAGCATTGATTTAGCTCCAAGAAAGTTGAGTGTGAGTGTGTTCCATGTGGCGTGTTATATTTCACCTTGGTCAATAAGGTCCATTTGATGGTCTGAAATCAGTCCAGGGACATGCTGGGGTCGTGGAAGGTAAAGGGGTGGGGGGGGTATGTCATCCGAGGCAGTATCATCGTTTTTCGTTGCCGTAAAATTTTCGGGTGGAGGGTTGTAGGCCCAACCGACCCTTGGCCTGGGATCTAATTAGAGCTAGAACTTGCCTATATACTGAGAGTCCCTGGGTTGGGCTCCACCCACCTCATAAGGTTGAGGCTGCCCATTGACATGGAGCGTTTAGTTAGGGAAAACCCCATATCCAGAGGCACGTGGTCAGCAGACATAGTCTGCCTCATTCCGGACGAGTCATTTGTTCTAAGTCATAAGCTGAATTTCAGGGGGGGGCTTACGTGGTCTAATCAGAATTTCCAGTGCTGCATAGTAGAAATTTCAAAACAAAAATATAAAATATAAGGCTGCATCATGCAGCACCCGGGGGGGGGGGCTGAAGCCCCCCTCTTTCCCCCCATATGTGCACCCATGCTTTAACTGAACAAGCGTGTAACTGAACACCAGGCAATTGAACACCTGTAACTGAACCACCATGCAACTGAACCCCTATGCAACTTAATCCCTGTGTAACTAAACCCCCGTGCAACTAAACCCCGGTGAAACTGAACCCCGGTGAAACTGAACCTCGTGCAACTGAACCACGTTTAACTGAACCCCTATGCAACTGACCCCCAGTGAGACTCAACCCCATTTAACTGAACCTTTGTGTAACTGGACCCTCGTGCAGCTGAACCACCGTACTCAGTTTTTCAGTATTCTACAAATATGAGGTAATATCATTGGATATATATATTACCCAATGATATTGGGTAATATATATATAAAGATTCTAATACAAGTTAGAATCTTTACATGTTCAACCTTGTTGGAATTGCTTGTTTTTTAGCCATGATATAAAACCCTGTCAAGATGATTATGTCAGTTTATGTTTATACCTCCACCCTGTCACTGTCGGAAAATACATCCCCCCCTCCAAAAAATATGTCACCCGTGGAAAATACCAACCCACCACCACCCCTCCCACGGCTGGTTGGTTTCCAGTCACTTTGACTTATATAAGTACTAGAACTCTCAATTTATGATCAATAGAGCATCCTGATATTCATTAAAGTATTTTTAGTGCTTTGAAAAATCTTATCTTTCTAATTGCAATTTTTTTTAATTTCACGTGAAGAGTTAGCAGCTTTTCCATTAAAATTTATTTTTTTAGGAATATACCCTACTCCCACCTAAACAATGAATCATCCCCCCTCATTATAGCTGATACGCAGTAACGGATCGCGAAACGTAGCCTAATTTCATTACAAATAAAGCGAATCAACTTGGTTGAATCCAGTACTGCCACCGTGTGGTATTACTTGTTTTACACCTGGAAAGCCTAAAATATAGTTATTCATACTTTTAAATAAACTAGCTTCTCAGAATTTTAAAGTGACTGCAAATTCATCCTCTTCGGGGTAAAGCAGTAGTTCTGTGCCCTAGAATAGCGAGAAAACAAGACTTTCCCCTGGTTCAATCTGTATGATCATAGGCAGCGCAAAAGCGCTGCAAAGTAAATAACGATGTTGGCACAATGTATTTTTTTTTTTTTTTGGTTTCTTGGTATTAGACCAGGGCACTTCATATCGAAGGAGTTGTCGTAGAAACTTCAAAAAAGGCTCATTCGATTGGAAATTCAAAGGGCTAGTGCCCTTTTTAATAATCGAAAGTAATTGGAGGACAACTAACCCCCCTCTCACGCCCACCTTTACCCCAAACACATCCAATCAAAATTGTGAGATAGCCCTTTTTTTGAACGTAGTTGAAAATTCTGTAAATTAGGTCTTTGAGGATTACACCCCCCCACAGCCCTAAGGGCAAGGGTTGTAAGTTATACCCTGGGGGCATATAAGGTTGTTATAGAAATCGTTGTCGTAGAAACTTCAAAAAGGGCTCATTTGATTGGAAATTGAAATGGCTAGTGCCCTTTTTAATAGTCGAAAGTGATTGGAAGGCAAGTAACGCCCCTTCCACGCCCACCATTTATCCAAACACATCCAATCGAAATTTTGAGATAGCCATTTTGTCCAAAGTAGCTGAAAGGTCCAGAAATTATATCTAAGAGGATGACACTCCCCCCACAGCGCTCGGGGTAAGGGTTGTAAATTATGCCCTTGGGGCATATAAGGTTTTTATTGAAAGATTTGTCGTAAAAACTCGAAAAAGGGCGCATTCGATTGGTAATTTAAAGGGTTACTGCCCTTTTTAATAGTCAAAAGCGATTTGAAGGAAATTAACCCCCCTCTCACGCCCACTTTTCTCCAAATAAATCCAATCAAAATTTTTATACAGCCATTTTGTTCAACGTAGGCTAGTTAAAAGTTTTCGAAATTAGGTCTTTGAGAATGATAACCCCTTCAGAGCCCTCGAGGCAGAGGTTGTAAGTTATGCCCTGGGGGCATATAAGGTTCTTATAGATAGTAATGATGTAGAAACTTCAAAAAGGGCTCATTCGATTGGAAATTAGAAGAGCTTGTGCTCTTTCTAATCGCCGAAAGTGATTGGAGGATAACTAATACCCCTCTCACACCCACCATTTCCCCAAACACATCCAATCAAAATGTTGAGATAGCCATTTTGTTTGAAGTAGTTAAAAAGTCTGGGAATTATGTTTTTGAGGATGACACTCCCCCCAGAGCCCTTAGGGCACGGGTTGTAAGTTATGCCCTGGGGGCACATCAGGTTTTTTTTATAAGAAGTGTTGTCGTAGAAACTTCAAAAAGGAATCATTCGAATGGAAATTGAAACGGCTAGTGCCTTATTTAATAATCGAAAGTGATTGGAGGGCAATTAACCCCCCTCTCACTCCAACCATTTCCCCGAAAACATCCAATAAAAATTTTGAGATAGCCATTTTGTTCAACGTAGTTGAAAGGTCCGGAAATTATGTCTTTGAGGATGACGACCTCCTCACAGATCTGAGGTCAAGGGTTGTAAGTTATGCCCTGGGGTTTATAAGGACTTTATAGAAAGCGTTGTCGTATAAACTTCAAAAAGGGCTCATTTGATTGGAAATTGAAAGGGCTAGCGCCCTTTTTAATAGTCAAAAGTGATTGGAGGGCCAGTAGCTCCCCTCTCACGCAAACCATTTCCCCAAACATATCTAATCAAAATTTTGATATAGCCATTTTGTTCAAAGTAGTTGAAAGGTCCGGAAATTATACCTAAGAGGATGAAACTCCCCCTAAAGCCCTCAGGGTAAGGGCTGTAAGTTATGCCCTGGGGGCGTATAAGGTTTTTATTGAAAGATTTGTCGTAGAAACTTGACTACGACAACCCTTTTGTTCAACGTAGTTAAAAGTTTTAGAAATTAGATCTTTGAGGATGATAACCCCCTCAGAGCCGTCAGGGCAAGACTTGTAAGTTATGCCCTGGGGGCATATAAGGTTCTTATAGATAGTGATGTTGTAGAAACTTAAAAAAGGGCTCAATCGATTGGAAATTAGAAGAGCTTGTGCTCTTTGTAATAGTTGAAAGTGATTGGAGGATAACTAACACCCCTCTCACACCCGCAAAAACCCCAAACACATCCAGTCAAAATGTTGGGATAGCCATTTTGTTTGACGCAGTTAAAAAGTCTGGAAATTATGTTTTTGAGGATGACACTCCCCCCCCCCAGATCCCTCAGGGAAAAAAGGTTGTAAGTTATGCCTTGGGGGCATATAAGGTTTTTTTTATAGAAAGCGTTGTCGTAGAAACTTCAAAAAGGAATCATTCGATTGGAAATTGGAACGGCTAGTGCTTTTTTTAATAATCGCAAGTGATTGGATGGCAAGTAGCCCCCCTCTCACGCCCACCATTTCTCCATACACCTCCAATCACAATTTTGAGATAGCAATTTTTTTCAACGTAGTTGAAAGTTCTGGAAATTAGGTTTTCGAGAATGACAACCCCCCCTCCTCCCAGCCCTCAGGGAAATGGTTGTAAGTTATGCCATGGGGGCATATTAGGTTTTTATTGAAAGCGTTGTCATAGAAACTTCAAAAGAGCTCCTTTGACTGGAAATTGAAAGGGCAAGTGCCTTTTTTAATATTTGAAAGTAATTGGAAAGCAACTAACACCCCTCTCACGCCCACCATTTCCCCAAACACATCTAATCAAAATTTGAGATACACATTTTGTTCAACGTGGTTGAAAGTTCTGGAAATTAGGTCTTTGAGGATGACAGCCCCTCACAGTGCTCAGGGCAGGGGTTGTAATTTATGCCCTGGGGGCATATAAGGTTTTTATAGAAAGTGTTGTCATAGAAACTCAAAAAGGGCTCATTCAATTGAAAATTGAAAGGGCTAGTGCTCTTTTTAATAGTCGAAAGTGACTGGAAGGCTTATCATTTTTATAGTAAAGATCGATGTGGGTGGCGTGTATTATTATTTTTGTCTTTTTTTTTTGGTTTAGACCAGGGCACTTCGTTTCGAAGGAGTTGTCCTAGGAACTTCGAAAAGGGCTCTTTCGATTGAAAATAGAAAGGGCTAATGTCCCTTTTAATAGTCGAAAATGATTGGAGGGCAAATAGTCTCCCTACCACGCCCACCCCCCCATTTGCCCATTATGTTTAAAAACTGAATGTTACCTTAAGATTAAATCAAAATGCACTGTGTTAATGCTAATTCCCAAAAAAGCATCTCAGCAGTGTCCCAAGAACGATTGAGGGTATTATGTTCAAACTTTCGGGCTTAGTTCTGCTCTTAAAATTTAACCAAATCACAATTGCGTAAGTGTACCCTAGCTATTTAAGAAAGTAAACAGATTTTTTTGCGAATGGTACTAAAGCTAAGGATATTAAAGCGAAATTTTTTTGTGAATAATGAAACTGTAACACACTATGCTATTTCAGGTTCTTAAGAGTTGCCATGTACATACTGCTTCTAATGCTACTACTGCTATTACATCTATTGCTACTACGCCAGCTAAGGATATCAAGGCTAAGCTTTCAAGAGCTATATAGGTGGATGTTGACTAAATTAAAAGGAACAATGAGCATGTAGTCTGTCAAAAGGTTGACACGGCAATATGTCAAGAACGGCATACATTATTCAGTTAGACCTTTCAGGGGCAGTTTTTGAACTAGCCAGAAGGCACTGTGTGTATTAAAACTACCACTAGCTTTTTTCAGTCCTTTTGATTATAATAGCTACTTTTTGGAGGGGGGAGGGCAAGATTTTCTTTCATTCGGGTTCGAACTCTTGTAAAAATTAAGGGAAAATATCCTTTTTTCGTGTTTTAGCCAAATCCTCACACTTCCGGAACTTTTTTTTAACATCGTTCATCTTTCTGCTCTTATTTATTGTTACTGTTTTATACAGATAGGAATTTGACTTCATTACCAAACTTCAGAATTACTTGAGCAGTTATATGACTTTATTGCTTTTATGTATTATTACATTTTAATGATCGAGGGAATTTGACTTTATTGGGGGGCAATTTCTTACCCCCAAGGAAAATCCCTCTATAGGAATTTATTGCAACGTAAAATACCCCCTTCCACCAGGACAATTCCCTCCAGACTGTTCCATTCTAGCTGAAAATCCCCCCCCCCTCACAACTTTACCTAACAACTTTACAAAAACAATACATTTTTTTCCTGCTTTGCTGTAAGATCAAAATACTTCGTTTTTCTGTGAGATGGATCAGATATAAAAAAAAATATCAGCCTATCCCACCACCCTCCTGTCAACTTCTTGCATAAAAAAAATGACAGATCCTTTTAACCTATTAAAATTCACACACCTTTCTTTCCCTTTTGAATTTATACTTTTGATGGGACTATCAGTAAAACCTTACGTACGAATGAACAGTGATAACAAAAGGATGAATGATGCTAAAAGGGATATTTAACTCGAAGTTTAAGCTCTGCCAATGGCTTGGTTTTACTACATTTGGATGAAGCGCTCTTCTTTTTTCATCTTTTTTTTGTTGTATTTTTTATTATTTATTATTTACGTTTTTTAATATAAATTTTTATCATTTATTATTTCATGTTATTCTTTTCAATTTGTTTCTTATTTGCTTATTATTTTTTATTTATTTTTTTTTTTTGGGGGGGGGGGGAATTTTCTCTTGTTTTCAACAACTTTCATATGAGCTCAAACATAGTAACAATAGACCAATATTTCTTTATCAATGTGTTCTATCAGTAGCTAAATATTAACTTATAATCTGCTTTTGGCTTATATTTTCCTAGTAATTCTGCTCTCAATCTGATCTGAGGAGTTGATATTGCACTCCGAATGACAAAATCTATAAAGATCAATTGAAAAAGACTAAAGTAATTACATTTCTTGACGCGCAATTTAAAGAATCGACATAATTTGATATGTAGGAAATCTAGATTGGAGGCTTTTAAAATAAATTTGTGATAAATGAATCGTTTCAAAAACATAGAAAATTTTAATATTTAAATAGAAGAAAATTCTAGGTCTGTTGCAAGATATGTAAAATAAAAATGTAACGATTTAAGTTTTGTATTCTTCAGATTAAATCGAAAAGAACAATTTTTTTTCTAATTAAAGTAAAAAGTGTCATAGAATTTAAACAAACATGAAGTATCGTGTATGTAAGCAGGTGCCACCCAAAGCCATATACAGGGAAGGGGTGAAGCAAGGTTTGAACCCTCCCCCAAATTGTTGTCAGACTCCTAAATACATTAGATAATGCATTTAATCTAGTTTGTGATGCGTCCCCCCAAAAAACAACTCCTGGACTCCTGGAGACGCCCTTGGTGCCACCCCTTACCTCCCTCCCCTGACAAAAATTTTACATGCTTCCCTCTTTTATTAGGAAAAAAGAAACTCAAAATAGGAACAAAATGACAAAATTTATTTTCTTCCATTGCCTAGAAAACAATATCGTTCTCAGTTTAAATGAATAAGATTCCATGAATTAAAATGAAATTCAGTTTGACAACCGTTGAATTCCATATCAAGTCGAACATTTCATAGTAAAGAACTTAGCAACGAGCTATAAGGAAGGATTAACTCATGATAATATTTACGGACAGACCCCCCCCCCCCCAAAAAAAAAGAAAAAAAGTTGACGATTCTAAATACGTAGAACTTTGGTGATTCTAAATTCGTAAAACTCAACAAGTTTAAGTTTACTACCAAAATGATCCTAGCTTTAAGTAAGGAGTGACTCGGCACAAGAGTAATCGAAACTCTAACAGAATTTTAATGACAATTGCTAAATCCAAACAATTGCCTTTTTATGCTGATTCCGAATATATAAAACTAATTATGTTTAATGTCATTTATCAAAGGCTATGAGACTGAGGAAATTTACCAGATTTTTGAATGAGGTGTGAAACATCTTGAAGAAGTCAAGCTATCTTAATAAACATCAAACAATGAGATTCATCATCTCAGAGAACTCTACTATAGCGGTTATTAGCTCTTATCTACAAAAATGTAAAATTTTGAGTTGTTTTCCAGCAGCAATACAATAGATGCGTGTTTATTTCTTTTCTTTGCCTCTGGGGTGATCGACTGATCGTACCCAACCAGTAATCCTAAAAGATTATGAGAGGGATCATTCGGACATAAATCAAAAATTCTAGTTCCCTTTTCATGTGACGAAAAAAATTGGAGGGCAACTAGCCCCACTCCCATGCCTCCTTTTCCCAAAACACATCGGATCCAAATTTTGTGACAGCCATTTTATTCAACATAGTTGAAAGGTCCAATAATCATGCTTTTGAAAATAAAATTACCCCCAGAGCCCCTGAAGAAAGGGCTTTAAGCTACGGAATTTGTCCGTTACATATAGTATTTTTTTTTTATCAAGAACTGTACGTTTTTTTTTGGGGGGGGGAGGGGGTTGATGGGGATCTTTTTTTTTTATTTCGAAATACATTTTAAAATAATTAAATGAAAGAATATTATAACTTGAAATTTATGTTTATGTTCAAAGGGTTTTGCCATGTCATGACTTTATGCTTATGCAATATGCTTATGCATATGCTTATGCTTGGTCATGTCTTATGCCAAGTAGGCGGGTGGCATAATTGATATTAACTATGTTCTGAAAATTCAGCTTATTTTAAATGATTTAACTTCATTTGGGATGATTCCCTGAAAGCAATCCCTGAATTTTCTTGCGTGAAAAAAAAGCAACTTGCCTACATATACTAGGTTGAGGGAAGGGGCTAAATTGCCCTATCTAGGATCTTCCAACTAAATAGATTACAAATATTTGCAGGGTCAAAATTTAAACAAGGTTAACCGCACCCATCTTTTCAATACATATATAAAACCTCTGTTTTTAAATAGGATTGCTTATGAGATTTAAAATTTTCCTCCCTGGGCTTAAAAATCGCACCATCCCCCTGATGCTGCCATTTGGGGGTCAGATAGATGCCACAGCAGCAATTATGGTTCCCATCTATCCATTTCGTCACTTAAAAGGAGCACTAGATTGTAGAATTTGTGATTGATTTACACTCCTCTCTCTGTTTTTGAGAGACTGATAAATGAATAAGATGTGGATGACAAAAATATATGTCTATGCCTGATACTGTTTGATAAAGCGTCTTATTGTATTAAATAAAAAGAAAAAAAAATAATTGTTTTCAAGTGGAAGTAAGGAGTAATATCGGAACTTAAAACGAACAGAAATTATTGCGTACATTAGAGGGGTTGCCCCTTCCTCAAAACCTTGCTCTTTACGCTATCGTTTGAAATTTGTGTCCTAATTCTTTAATAACGACTACTGAAACACAAGGACCGTTTAATTAGAATAGTAAGCCTTTTTTTACGAGTTCTTAAGAAACTTTAGGATAAAGTAAAGAGCGAGGTATTGAGGAGGAAACAACCCCCTCCTTATATACATAATAATTTATGTTTATTTCAAGTTTTAATGTTGCTCCTTACAATCAGTTGAAAAAAACTTCTTTTTTTTCATTTGGTTTCTGATCATTTCTAAATAATCCCGGGAAATTCGGCTCCCCTTCCATGGGCAATTTCTTACCCCTAAGGAAAATCCCTCTATAGGAATTTATTCCAACGTAAAATACCCCCTTTGACCAGGACAACTCCCCCCAGACTGTTCCATTCTAGCTGAAAATTCTCCCCCCCTCCCAGTTTTTTTACAGACGATTCCGGCTGAAAATCTTTTCTTAGCATACTTTCATTTGAATAGACTTTAATTTCTGGTTGTTAGTAGAATCATGCTGAAAATCCCCTCCTCTGTTGAAAATTCTTCCTGCAAATACCCCCACCCCCAAGTTGAAAGTTGCTGCCGCAATAAAATTCCCTCTGTAAAATTTGTCCCATGGAAAATTCCCTCATGTAGAGTCTATCCCGTGTGAAATCCCCTCCCCCTTACGAAAAGATACAAAAAAATTGCCATAGGACAATTCCCCCTGACATATCTACATGTAAAATTGAGTCGGTAAAGTCGGCAAAGACACCTGCCCTTGGCACGCTTTGGACTAGAATTCGTTTTTGAACGCATACAACGTGTTGCTACGAATTGTTAGTCCCTTAAATGAACAACAGAAACCAAATCTTCTGGAACATTCTTATTAACTTGTACTGGTAGTCTAACAGGAAAAAACTGCTGCATATTCCTTGATTTTGACGCTTTAAGGTAATTTTTGGAGAGGGGCTACTCACTTTGTTTGCGTTGTTGCTACAGCTTGACTTTTTCTCCCATATTGATTAACCTGAAGCTGTGTTTACTTTTAATGTTCAGAAGGTTCCTGTTTAAAACGAGATTCCGGAGCTTTTCGCATTTCCTCAAGTTCATTGTTTGAATGAAGCATTTTTCGTTTTGCTTAGACCTCTATCGGATAGGGGGAAAAAACCTTGTGACGGATATAAGAAAATTCTATGAAACGCACTAGCCGAGCTCCCTTTCCTTCCACAGGTCATAAATCCAATCCGGTTTAGCGGTAGTTGACAGAAAACTGGAGAAGATTTACATAATAATCATATTCACACTAGAAATCTTTCATTCTGTTTCCATATCAATCCAGTTTCTGCTGGAGACATAATGGCTTGATTCAAAAGTCTTTTTAGGATTTCATTCCGTAAGTTTTTCTCTCTTAGACGGTAATAAAAAATGAAAATCTTGCCAACAGGAACTTGTAATGGATGGACAGCCAATAGATATTTTTAAACATCATACTGTATAATTATTTTTTGTTGTTGCATATTTTGACTGTCATACTGCTGATTTTCAAAATATGACACCCCTCGACAGGTCTGTATCGAATATTTTTTTCGGGGGGGGGGGTGTACAAAAAAAATACTGTAAAACGTGTTAAAATGTTTTTATGTTCAATTTTGTTACGCTTTTATGAGTTGGACAAACATTTTGGGCGGGTAGGTTAAAAACCCTAACCCCTCCTCCCTGGATACGGTCTTGTCCCCAGATAAAAAGAGAGTGTTGTATTGCTTTCTTTAGGTTGTCGGTTCTGCTAAAACTAAACGATACTTTGGGATTTGAAGATCGATATGTTTTTGAATTACTGCCACGTATGCTGTAAGTTTTACTTCAAGTTAAAACCTGACGGGATTTTTTTTTTGAAATTCAATCTCTAGTAAAACATGGACATAAATCATTTTGAGAAATTTTTTCGGTCGCTTTTTCTTTAAAGATGCATCAACATCTTGATTAACTTGAGCATCTTGAGCATCATCAAGTACTTTTAAGAAACTTTGCATCATTTTAGGCAGTAGAACTTTCCCTTAGAAAATAGCTTAACATTGAGAAAGCTACATACATCCAACATGTCTGAGAACAACGACCGAGAATTAAAGCTGTTATCTACAGAACAGAAGATGAATGGTCACAGACCTATGCAAATCCACAGAAATTGGACCTCTTTCCTGAAGCATTTTTTACAGAAAAGTCAAGTTTATTAAAAATTGATAATCATTTTTTTGTTTCTAATGAAAGGAAATGGTAACATTAAGTCTTAAAATGGACATAAAATATCTTGTCCATTATATGAGAGGTGGTACCAACCTCGCAACTTCTATTCCGTATGTTAATTTTTTTTCCCCTGGTACTTGGACAAAAAGTATGCTTTCATAAGAATAATTATAATAAAACCTATCATCAATCTTCATTAAGAATAAAAAAACGTTTTTTCGTTTGCTTCAAATAAAAATCTTCAGTTCAAATGTTTTGAAATGCCATGAATACATAAAATGCTTTCCGTTACATATTTATAGCTATATATATAATGTTATATAATTTTTATAATATATATCATATAATTCCCGAAAGAAAATGTATTTATAATCCTAAATGCTACAAGGATATATAACAGGTCTTTTAATGAATACGGAGAGTAGAACTTAACCAAATTTTGACCTCATGAATAGATCCTTGGAAGGGGAGAAAGGTTCAAAATATCCTCACCATCCTGAGAAAAATATTACCTTATACATTGTTTTTACCTCTCTTTAATTTTGCTAGATGTTAGCTTAATCTTTCTTAGAGAAATTGCCTACGTATTATTTCAGTACATGGCTGACTGGCCATATTTTAAACAGTAGGCTGTACGAAAAGTGTGGTTCAATCCCACTTTCTAGTGCTATTAAATAAAAAAAAACAAGTTTTTTTTAACTGAAAGTAAGGAGCGACATTAAAACTTAAAACGAACAGAAATTATTCCGTACATGAAAGAGGCTGTCCCCTCCTCAACGCCTCGCTCTTTACGCTAAAGCTTTTCATTGTTTAAAAAAATAGAGTTGTGAGAAAGTCAAACTTTAGCGTAAAGAGAGAGGCGTTGAGGAGGGGACAGCCCTCTTTCATATAAAGAATAATTTCTGTTCGTTTTAAGTTTTAACGTTGCTCCTTAGGCTACTTTCAGTTAAAAAAAACTTGTTTTTTTTTATTTAATTTTTGAACGCTTTAAAAAAATGCAGGTTTTGATCTTTGCTCACCGTACATGAATAATTAAAACAAAATTTGCATATTAATTTACTTTTATTTGGCTAAATGGCTTTCTCGAAACTTGTTCAATTTTATTTAGGAACGTTTTTATTAGTAATAAATATATGTAACTTATGAATTAACTTACGTAACGAACTTCTCTATTCATATATTTTTAATACGTATATTATGGGGTTCACCCCCTAGTTAATACCTTGCTCTTTAAGTGAAAGTTCGAATTTCGTTCCAATTCTTCAAAAATGACCGCTTGATCACAAAGGCCGTTAATTAGAATAAATAGCTCTTATGAAAGTACTTAAAAATCTTTGGCTTAAAGAGCGAGGTATTGACTAGGGGGCAATCCCAATCATATACGTAATATTTTCTGTTCGTTTAAAGTTTTGGTGTTGCTGCTGTTTCAGTTGAAAAACTTGTTTTTTATATTTAATTTCTGATCTTTTTTTAAATAATGCTGGGAAGTCCGGCGTCCCCTTCATAGCAATGTCCCTTCCCCCATGAAAACTTCCTTCATGGAAAGATCCTCCCTAATAACCCTTGACCCACCCTCCCCCCCCCACTACCAGGAAAAATCTCCCCTGAAAACGTCTGTATACTTCCCAATAACCAATACTATATGTTAACATTGGGTAAAGTTCATAACTTTCAGCAATCCCTCCGGGAACTTCGGGGTATTAAGTCATCCTAAAAGACATACCTATAATATTTTCGAACATTCTGAACAAAATGGCTATCTCAAAATTTTGATCGGGTGACTTTGGGAAAAAAATGAGCGTGAGAGGGGGCTTAGTTGCCCTCTATTTTTTTAGTCACTTAAAAAAGGCGCGTAACTTTTGATTGGTAAGACTAAACTTGATGAAACTTATATATTTGAAATTAGCATTAAAATCTGATTCTTTTGGTGTATCTATTTGTATCAAAATACCGTTTTCTAGAGTTTCGGTTACCATTGAGCCGGGTCGCTCCTTACTTACAGTTCGTTACCACGAACTGTTTGATAATGAGAGAAAGGTTGGGATGGGCATGTTCTGCGGATGAAAGATGACAGATTGCCAAAAATGTCCTTTCCGGCCAATCGTCGAGGGCTAAACGAAAAGCAGATCGTTCGCGGTTGGGGTGGGAGGATGTCGATTAAGAAAGACTTAAGAGAAGTATGACCTTCCTGGGGGAGGGGTGTAAAGAGGGAGGCTTTTAATAGATTAGAATGGAGGAGGAGTGTGAATAAACTGTGTTGGCCTCAGGCGGCTTGGTGCTGTGGTGAGTTGTTAGTGGTAGTAGTAGTAGTAGTAGTAGTAGTAGTAGTAGTAGTAGTAGTAGTAGTAGTAGTAGTAGTAGTAGTAGTAGTATAGTAGTAGTAGTATTAGTTCACTTTTACTCCCATTTCAACTCTACTTTTATTATGGAATCGTGTTTTAGTTTGATGTCCTAGTTTTTAAATAACATCGTGGAAAAACTTAAGTGTAAAGAAACCTCTTCGGTCAACCCCTTAGGGATTTTCAATTTCATTGAGCCAGTTTCAATTCGAAGTTGGACTAGAATCGTATAGTGCTTTAAATCAAACAGTTCGTGGCAACAGGGTGTAAGCAAGAAGCGACCAGGTTCAACACCAACTGACACTCTAAGCAATGGATACCAATTTTGATATCAATAGATAAATCAAAACGATCGGATTGGTAGGATGATTTCAAATATATAAGTTTCATCAAGTTTAATCGTACCCATCAGAAGTATAAAAAAAACACGTTTTTTTTTTACTGAAAGTAAGGAATGACATTAAAACTTATAACGAACAGAAATGATTCCATATAGGAAACGGTCTGTCCCCTCCTCAACGTCTCGCTCTTTATGCTAAAATTAAATAAAAAAAAACAAGTTTTTTGTAACTGAAAGTAAGGAGCGACATTAAAACTTAAAACGAACAGAAATTATTCCGTATATGAAAGGGGCTGTCCCCTCCTCAACGCCTCGCTCTTTAGGCTAAAGTTTTTTATTGCTTAAAAAAATAGAGTTGTGAGAAAGTCAAACTTTACAATAAAGAGCAAGACGTTGAGGAGGGGATAGCCCTTTTCACATACGGAAAAATTTCTGTTCGTTTTAAGTTTTAATGTCGCTCCTTACTTTCAGTTAAAAAAAACTTGTTTTTATTTATTTAATTTTTGAACGTTTTTGAATAAATGCAGGTTTTGATCTTGGCTCACAGTACATGAATAATTAAAATAAAATTTTCATATTAATTTACTTTTATTTGGTTAAATGGCTTTCTCAAAACTTGTTTCATTTTATTTACGAACGTTTTTATTAGTAATAAATATACTTAACTTACGAATTAACTTACGTAACGAACTTCTATATTCATATATTTTTAATACGTATATTAGGGGGTTCTCCCCCTAGTCAATACCTTGCTCTTTAAGCGAAAGATCGAATTTTGTTCCAATTCTTTAAAAATGACCGCTTAATCACAAAGGCCATTAATTAGAATAAATAGCTCTTGTGAAAGTACTAAAAAATCTTTGGCTTAAAGAGTGAGCTATTGCCTAGGGGGTGAACCCGATCATATATGTAATATGTTCTGTTCGTTTAAAGTTTTGATGTTGCTGCTGTTGCAGTTGAAAAACTTATTTTTTTATATTTAATTTCTGATCTTTTTTTTAAATAATGCTGGGAAGTCCGGCGTCCCCTTCATAGCAATGTCCCTTCCTCCATGAAAACTTCCTTCATGGAAAGATCCTCCTACATAACCCCCGACCCCGGGCACGTACACAGGAATTTATTTCAGGGGGGGGGGCAATTTGTTTCGGGGGGGGGGCAAATCCTTCAAACCCATTATTCTTTGAGAAAAATCAGAAAATTATGGGAAAATGAAAAAAATCGTGAGATTTCGGGGGCCCTGGCACGGAGCACCCCCCCCCCTGCGCATGTCCCTGCCCTACCCCCCCCCCCCCCACTACCCGGAAAAATCTCCCCTTAAAACGTCTGTACTGTATACTTCCCAATAACCAATACTATATGTTAACATTGGGTAAAATTCATAACTTTCAGCCCTCCTCCCGGAAACTTCGGGGGATTAAGTCATCCTAAAGGATATACTTATAATATTTTCGAACACGCTGAACAAAATGGCTATCTCAAAATTTTGATCAGGTGACGTTGGGAAAACAATGAGCGCGGGAGGGGGCCTAGTTGCCCTCCATTTTTTTGGTCACTTAAAAAGGGCACTAGCAATTTTAATTTCCATTCCAATAATCCTCTCACGATATTCTAGGACCACTGGGTCGATACGATCACCCCTGGGAAAAAAAAAATAAAAATAAACACGCACCCGTGATCTTTCTTCTGGCAAAAAATGCAAAATTCCACATTTTTGTAGATAGGAGCTTGAAACCTTTACAGTAGGGTTCTCTGATACGCGGAATATGATGGTGTGATTTTCATTAAGGTTCTGTAGCTTTTAGGGGTCTTCCCCCTTTTTTCAAAAATCAGCCAAATTTTCTCAGGCGCGTAACTTAAAAGTTAGGATTTAACTTGATGAAACTTATATATTTGAAATCAGCATTAAAATCCGATTCTTTTGATGTATCTATTTGTATCAAAATACCGTTTTCTAGAGTTTCGGTTACCAGGTCCCAATAACCAGTACTACGTATATGTTAACATTGGGTAAAGTTCATAGCTTTGAGCCCTCCTCCTTGGGGCTTCGAAGGATAAAGTCATCCTAAAAGACATAGTTATAATATTTTCGAGCATGTTGAACAAAATGACTAACTAAAAACTTTGTTTAGGTGACTTTGGGAAAACATAAGTGTGGGAGGGGGCCTAGTTGCCCTCCATTTTTTTGGTCACTTAAAAATGGAACTAGAACTTTTAATTTCCGTCCCAATCATTCTTTTCACGGTATTATAGGACCACTGGGTCGATACGATCACCCCTGGGAAAAAAACAACAAAAAAACAAATAAACACGCATCCGTGATCTTTCTTCTGGCAAAAAATGAAAAATTCCAAATTTTTGTAGATAGGAGCTTGAAACCTCTACAGTAGGGTTCTCTGATACGCTGAATATGATGGTTTGATTTTCATCGACGTTCTATAGCTTTTAGTGGGTCTTTCCCCCTTTTTTCGAAAATCAGCCAAATTTTCTCAGGCGCGTAACTTTTGATAGGTAAGATTGAACTTGATGAAAATTATATATTTGAAATCAGAATTAAAATCTTATTCTTTTGAAGTATCTATTGGTATCAAAATTCCGTTTTTTCGGTTACCATTGAGATGGGTCGCTCCTTACTTACAGTTCGTTACCACGAACTGCGTGATTTGACTCTTTCTTACAACTTTATTTTTTAAAACAATACAAAAAATTTAACGTAAAGAGCGAGGCGTTGAGGGGGCGGCAGCCCTTTCCTATACGGAATAATTTCTGTTCGTTTTAAGTTTTAATGTTGCTCCTTACTTTTAGTTACAAAAAACTTATTTTTTAAAAATTTAATCTTTAACAGGGATCAATAGTCCTTGATGAGCTGATAAAAGTATATGACATCCACTGCTTCGAAAAAAAATTCCTTCCTACAGTAGGGTTACACCTTTTAAAAAATCTCGAGAGATTGACAACTTCATGGCTTTGGGAAAGATTAGAAAAAATTTATAATCCTTAAAAGTGATAGTGCAAGTTCTAATTTGTGACTGAATGATCCCCTCCAGGTCTTTCAAAATCATAATTTCTGTATGATGAGGTGAGAATAAAAAAATAAATTGTTCATGGTAATGAATGGAAAGTAAAGAGCAACCTTTGTCAATGACAAAATATATAATACTAAATTTTGATAATGGTATATCAAAGAATCAGCTTTTTTATGATTCCTAATATGTAAAATTCTCAGGTTTGTAGTTTAAGCTCAAAAGTTATTATTATAATAGAAAGTTCGCATCAATTTTTGAAAAAGAAAAAACACGCTCAAAAGAGAGCAATCTTGATGATTCCTTAAAAGTGGACAATTTTGATGGTGTGTTTTACACCATCAAATTTAGCATGTCTGAGGACCAATGAGACGATGTCTGAAGTTCTATAAAAACAAAAGTTTAATGTTTGTTCGTATTTTATTATTAATAATTTTTGTTGCCAAGAGTGATCGTAGTTAGAAAGAGGTTTAATTTCTTATAATTACTAAGTCTGAAAGCGTCAAATATATTGGTTTTTGGTACGGCAAATTAAATTGGAAAATATCAATATTGCTCAGTTTAGCCTTCAACACTCCCAGAATTGCTCAAATACTCCCAGATCTAGAAATTCTTATTTGATTTTCATAATTTTTGTTTTAATGCATTATTTTTAAAACGGTTTACTTTTTATAATTAAATATTCTGAATATTTCAAATACACCGGTGGTCGATAACCGAATAAAAAGAATCGTTATTCCTCAATGGTGTTCAACACTCACAGTATTCCTCAATGAGTTTAAGAGCTCATATCCTATTTTTAGTATGTAGGCTATTATTTTGTCTATTTACTTTTTTATTTCTATATACTTTTACTTTACTTGACAGAATTTTTCATCACTTTTTAAAAATATTTGTCTCAATTATTCACTACCCATCAAAAACCAGACAGAGAGTATTGAATTATCGACCGTTTTTCCTACGTTGGAAAAAGTATTTTTCTCCATGAACCTTGAATGTATATGTATAATATACCCTTAAATGTGACACAAACAAATAAAATGTGGATAAATTGACACAAGTCAATGCTCTCTGCTATAATAGTAGTACAGGCAAATGGAGGTTTGACCCGAAACAAATTGCAACAGAAATGATTCTTACACCATCTTGTAGAGAAAAAAAAACTGAACAACATATCCATTTTCGCATATTCTGAGTCGACGCAAAATAACGGTTTTTTGGCTTTTAATGCGATTTTTTTTACGTTTTCCGGAAAAAAATATAATTTTAGTATCCGACCGTTTTTCTTGAAATGAAGTATGATTCTGATGCAGAATGACAAGCTGAGACAGAAAATGAAGTCCGATTGGGTGTCTGGTGCAAAACAAAAAAGTTTCACTATCATCAATATGCGTTGCGGTAATTTTTGTAAAGACAATCAATCGGCACTTGTTATTCAACAAATGATCGGTTGTTCGTAAAAATACCTGAACTAGGCACTAGTATAAGACACTTCGAAGGTTACGTAATGCAATAAAAATCATCACATTCATCACTCAGTGTTTTAAAGATTTCAAAGTTTATTCCCAAGATTTGACTGAGAAATCAATTAGACGAAGACCTCAAGTAATGCCAGAAAGTCGAGTAGAAAACTAGTTCCGGTCAGTGACAGTCATAACCTTTATTTAAATTCGCCATCTACCCCGAGAAAAAATTTTATTCGAAATTCCGTCATTTAACAGTCGAGTAATACTTTCCAGTGAATCTGCTAGTGTTCTGATGAATGATTAGCGCAGGTAAGAAGTCGGTTTTTATAATGGTGGTTCGGAACTTAATTCTTTAAAATTTTAAAGGATAAATTTTTGTACTTTACTGCTTTGCGTCAAATTCTTTTTTTTTTCATGTCAGTTGAAGTTTTTTTTTTTTTTTTTGTTTTACAGCGACATCTATTGAGAAGACAATCGTCCCCTGAAATACACCTTGTACCAACAGGTGACCTCATCATCACGACAGGTTAACTTTAAAAGTAGTTGCAATAGAAGTAGTAGTAGTAAATGTTGCACTAACAGTAGCGTTAGCAGTAGTGTGCGCATATTGCCTTTTGATGAGACGATATTTCCCCTTTAAGCAGTCTCTGAAAGTTCCAACTTAATACCCCAATTAATTCTTGAGCTAGGCTAGTTTGACGCTGTGCATGCACACAGCGTCTTTGGATTTAGTTCAACTTTCCCCTCAGTATTGTAAATGGAGAAGTATGATAGTAGTAGCTCAAGTAGTATTGGTAGCATGCAAATATTGTCTTTTGATCATATCCCTTATCATTCCCTGAATTTTCCCAATTAATATACTTACTTATTCCTGTGTTTCACCCTTTTGACAATCTGTGTAAACATAACGTGTTTTCATTTAGTTCAACACTTTCCTCAACATTCTCTGTAAGGCTCATTTGAATATCCCTCGTCTTCTTGGAAAGTAAAGTTCAAACAAACATAGCCCTCTCAATAACGTATCCATGTGCAACAATGAAGTAATTGCCTTGCCTATAGCCGTTGTCTTGAAGACTTTGGGGACGTTGACATCCCTAGAGACATTATTACTGGACCTTTCAACAAGGCTGAACAAAATAAATATCTTAAAATTTCGATCATATATGTTTTGCTTAATAACTCTTTTTTTTTTTTATAGCGAGATGTATACTCAGTTGGAGCACTGCAGAATCTGCAAAAGAAATGTCGAAGACGACTCACATTACACGATTATTACACAGAAAGGAGCTGCCGGAATTAACCAATCTAGTCAGATGCGAAGGGATACCGTTGTGGTCACTGCCGGACAGAAGGTCCATGAGTTATGCAGAAAAAATTATACACACAGGCGTAACATTGACAATGACACTCAAAGGCGAAAGGATGAGTGGCTAGCTAAAATTTCCACTGCCAAGTGCGAGTTGCGGTCGAGTACTTCACAGTTCAGGTTTAACGAGTGTTGCTTGTTTTGTGGCTGCCCTGTTGACCTCTCAGCTTCACACCGGAAAGGCTCAGATGTTTTCTGCGTTCGGACCATAGACTTTGACAAAACAATTAAAGAAACATGCGAACTGAGAAATGATGACTGGGCAGTCAGTGTTTACCGAAGGATATGCACCGTCCCAGACCTTCATGCCGCTGATGCCATGTACCATCAGCTTTGCAGCAATAACTTTCGGACAAGCCGAGGGATTCCATTCAAATACGAGAACATGAACTGTGAGCCTGAGAAAAAGAGAAGAAGGTCAGGCAGACCAGAGGACGAGGTGAAAACGGATGCTTTCATAAAAGCGATGCAGTTTCTTGAAAGGAATGACGAAGAACAGACAACAGTCAGTGATGTAGTTCAAAAGATGCGTGACGCTCTTGAAGTGGATGTTGAACCTTACAGCAATGTTTATATGAAGAAAAAGATTCTTGAGCACTTCGGTACTAGAATTCTCATCTCGACTGTCGACGGAAAGTCGAATGTAGTGACTTTCACGGATACTGCGTCATCAATCTTAAATCAGTATCATGTGGAAGCAAGATCTGCAGATCCCGAGAAGGAAAAAGCACAGTTGCTTTGCGCTGCAGCGAAACTGTTGAAAAACGACATAAAAGGCCTACAGACAAACAAAGACGACTACGACGTTTTAGAAAAACTGTCAACCACTTCAGAAGCTGTGAACTTTGTACCTGACAGCCTCAGACTTTTTCTTCGGGAAATATTTGTTGGGAAGACCGTAGACCTCAAGATTGCTAGTATTGGTCATGCGATCATACAAGCAGCTAGACCACAAGCTGTAATTGCACCTCTGCAAATAGGTCTGGGTGTACAGATGCATCATCACTTTGCGTCGCGATATCTCATCGATACTCTGAACGCAATGGGATTCTGTTCGTCGTACTATGAAGTTCGGCGATTCGAAGGATATTCAGCCGTCAGCACAGTTGAAGATCTGGATGAAATTCTCCCTGGCGGGTTTATTCACCACGTTGCCGACAACGTGGATCATGATATCTGCACTCTCGATGGCAACAATACTTTCCACGGTATGGGTATCATTACCTCTGTGACACCAGCGTCAACTTCTGCTAGAATACGCATTCCTAGGATTAATCCCACTGCCGATGACATAAGAAATGCTCAAAAGATACGCATTGTGCACCATAAATCAGACGATTCCATACTCTCGCGAATCAGATATGAAGGTCTGAGAGATTTTCAACAAGTTGTTAACTCTACCCTTGAAATCCTCTGGCATTCCTCCTGGTACCTGAAAACTCCAAGACCGGGTTGGAATGCCACGCAGCAAGCACTTATGGTGGGGAATCACCCAGGGAAATCGTCTATTGTTTTCCTCCCAATGATCGATCTCCCAGCTAGTGACGACACCTGTATTTACTCCACTTTGCTTTTTATTGTAGACCAGGCCATGCGACATGGATTTACTCCCGTCGTAACCTTTGACCAACCCTTGTGGTGGAAAGCCATGAAAATGGTCGAAGCGGCTTCACCAGGAAGTGCACTTTCAAAAGTCGTCCTGAAACTTGGCGGATTCCATGTCATGATGAGTTTTCTTGGAGCAGTGGGTTACATCATGGATGGGTCAGGACTCAGAGAGGTTCTTGAACACGTGTATGCGCCCAATACTGTTCCCCACCTTCTCAGCGGAAAAGCGATCGCTAGAGCAGTACGTGGACATTTACTTATTGACGCTGCGCTACACGCCATTCTGCTTTCTGAGGTTTTTGCCGACAACCAAGCTAGTGATGATGAGCCAAGACTACAATCCTAAGAAATTGTGGAACTCAGAAACCTATACGAGAAACTGATGAATAAGGAAGTAGTTACTGAGGTTGCAGAAGTCAATCCTTCCTTAGAAAAAATACAGGAATTCATCAGCAGAAAGAGAAAAGAACTGCTCCAGTGTCGAACCTCAAAGCTTTGGTTCCAGTATTTGGACATGGTTGCGATTCTACGAAACTTTGTAAAAGGAGAACGATCTGGGTCATGGGAGCTCCATTTGAAGTCTACCTCAGACATTTTACCTTACCTGGTGGCTGCAGGACACAACCACTATACCAAATCATGCCATCTTTACCTCCAGCGAATGGACAAGCTCCAAGATACCCATCCTACGGTCTACCAGGCTTTCCAGAGTGGCATGCATGTAGTAAGACGTTCTGATAGATTCTGGGCTGGACTCTCCACAGATCTTGTCATTGAACAGGAGCTTATGCGCTCTCTTAAAACCTGTGGTGGCCTTACCAACGGCAGCGGCATGACAGAGGCTCAGAGGTCCTTATGGGTTTTTTCGCGACCAGTCTGCTCTACAGTAAACCTTCTGATGGAACGTATCTCACAAATTCTGTACGTTACAAGCGATCAGCACAAGGAGATGTCAGAGCCGATGCAACTGAGAGACTGCAAAGATACGCAGACTATTATCGAGTTTCTGGAAAGGGGTTCACCATTTGAGGGAGATGTTCAGTTAAGAAGCATAGCAAATGGTCTAACTGCCTATCCGTCTGCCAACGTTGATTCTGCCAAAGATGTTGGCCTAAAAGTCATTGACGCCATGTCTGGACTGGTGGTCTCTGATTTTGTGTTTCGACGAAAATAACAGGCAATCAAGATGACCACCAAGCAAAGTCCAAGGGGAGACTGAAAACGACTAGACCCGACTCTTCTTTTTCAGAGGTTTATCATGATCGCGAAAAGGATCAATCTTACGGAAACTGAGTACTTTCAACACGAACTGTGTTCCTACCCAGCGTCACTTTTTGACAGCTCCTGCATGCTCCGGACTGCGAACAAACCAGAACTTGCGAAGGCCATAGCCCAGGCGTGCAACCTTGAGAAGCATTCATTTCCCCTCCCCGAAGGCACTCGATATATCCTAGACGGAGGAGCTCTGCTGCACAGGATACCATGGACAAAAAATGAAAGATACCTGGAGATTCTAGACCATTATGCAACTTACGTGACAGGAAAGTACCCTTCTGCCACTATCGTTTTCAACGGCTACGATGGTGGGGCTTCCATAAAAGATATGGCTCACTCGTTGAGGAGTCGTACAGTTGGCCGTGAGATCTTCTTCACAGCAGATATGCAGCTCAAGCTGAAGAAAGAAGAGTTCTTATCTTGCAAGAAAAACAAAGCCAGGTTTATCTGCGCTTTGGCTGATCATCTCCGTGCAAAGGGTGTCTCTGTCTCCCAGGCATCAGATGACGCAGATGTCCCGATTGTGGAAGCTGCTGTTGCCTCTTCACGGTATCACGACACTGCCGTAGTTGGGGACGATACCGATCTATTGGTTCTCTTATGCTACCACTGTGACTTGTCAAGCAAGAAACTATTCTTCCACTTGAGCCAAAGTCGAATAAAGCTCCCCGAATATGGGACATACACACCCTGAAAGAGAAACTGGGACAAGATACTTGTCATCTGATCCTTTTTGCTCACGCCCTGTTAGGCTGTGACTCTACTTCGCGAATCCACGGTGTGGGAAAAGGTCTTGCACTGAAGAGGCTGATAGAAGACAATGATTTCCGTACATCATCTGCAGTGTTCATGCAGAAGTCCGCTTCGAAGGAGGAAATCAAGACCGCTGGTGAAGACGCCCTGCTGATCATATACGGTTCGTCGAAAGAAGGGAACTTGAACAAACTCCGCAGAGAAGTTCTTGAAAAGAAAATAACAACGGCAAACTCTTTTGTTCACTCAGAACTTGTGCCACCAACTCCTGATGCAGCCAAGTTTCACAGCTATAGAGTTTTTTTTTTATCAAGTCCAGGCATGGACTGGGGAGCCTGATCCGGATCTGAAAGCCAAGGACTGAGAATGGAAGAATAAAGATGACTCCTTGTATCCATTAACAACTGACCTCCCACCAGCCCCGAGTTTGCTCCTAAAGATCGTGAAGTGCTCCTGTCGTGTACAGTGTAGTTCAGCGAGGTGTAGCTGATTTAAAAACGGCTTAGTTTGTACTTCAGCATGCAGAACCTGCAAGGGAACAATGTTTTCCAACTCCCCAAAAATCGACAGCAACAATGATGAAGAGAACCTAGAACCCTAGTCGTTAATCCATTCCAAATGAAAAAGTTGTGAAACTAGTCGGAATCTGATTCTCTATTTTGTATTTTTTATAAGATTGATTCTATTTAATAGACTGTGAAGATTAGACACTATGGGTTGACCCTAAATTGTATACGAAGAGTGTTTTAAGTGTGATTTACGATACTGACCACTGAAAACCAGTTCGGTTTGTAATTCACTTTCCCTAATTATTTTCTAAAAAAATGTAGATCATTCATTAATGATTACGATTTTTTTTTTCTGGTTCAGTGAACAACCTATTTGATTCTATTTTCGATCTCAGATCGTGATTCTACGTCAGAACCACACTTTCATTCAAGAAAATCTGGCTACAACGAAAATTGTATTTTTTAGGCGAAAAAAGTCGAAAAAATACAGTTACTTTTTTTATGGTGCTTCTTACGCTAAATCCGACTTCGTTTTCGGTCTCGCCATGTTATTTTGGGTTAGAATCATACTTCCGTTCAAGAAAAACCGATGTCCACGAAAATTGCGATATTTATTCGAATAACGAAAAAAATAGCATTAAAAGCCAAAAAACGGTTATTTTGCGTCGACTCAGAATATGCGAAAATTTATATGTTGTTCAGGTTTTTTTTCTCTACAAGATGGTGTAAAAATCATTTCTGTTGCAATTTGTTTCGGGTCGACCTCTTTTTGGAGCTCATTTTCCTGTACTATAGTTACTATGATAGTTGAAAAACTACATGATTATGTTATATTTGTATATAATTGCTGCGTAACCATATGGAGACAAATTTTCTGACACTCAAAAGTATCGGAAACACAGAAGATGTAGACAAATTGTGTGTCTTAGCGTGAAATGTAATAATAGCTCCAAAAGTTGTAAGCCCCTCTAGCAGCGGAATGCGACTTACAAGCGTGTAAATTGTTCCAGATATTTAATTCGAATTAAGAGCTTAAAACTTGCAATACAGTCTTACCAAACTAGTGGGTACTCCAATTCTATCCGTTGCTTTTCAGAAACATGCATCTGTAGATATACGCTGCTGAAACTAAATGAAAGGTACACCAGTCAGTAGAACTAACCAACCCCTCAACTATGACCGTGGTTTAACAATTCTTAATTAGAACTCCCTTCCTCACCTTTGAATTCCTTTTTCCAAATTGTTTTGATTATATTAAATTTAAAATAATTTGCAAACATTTCCAAGCCCTTATTCAGGAAGATGACTGCTCTAACATCAGTTCTTACTTGTGCGTCCGTCTCCGTAGAAAACATGAAACTGAATTTTCCACTCCCTCATATGCAAAGTAAGCAAATACCGGGTACACCAACTAACAAAAGATGCCAACCACTCATCGTAATAATGGCCAAGGCATAACAACATGGGCACCCACAGACATTTTCCAAGGTGAGGCTAGATATCAGAATAGCAGTGTTTGGGAAGGGGTGGAACACATTTTTGTATAATAGGCAATAAATTACGTATTTGATTATTATGTATTACAATAATTAATCTCCATTTACTAAGCCCAAAACCTAGAGTAAAAGAAAATCAGACCAAACTAAAATTTAGAAACAAATTGTTTTTCCCAAAATTAAAGAAGACATAGGCTTGTTTTTAAAAATTTAGCCTAAGCCTTAAAACAGTCTAGTAAAGTAGTAGACATAGGAACTTGAAAACACCTGCCATTTTTTTTTTTTTTTTGGTTCTGAACTCGTTCCCAACACCTTTCAACAACTTTCCAAGATATAAAAGGTCCCTAAAGTGGGATTTTGTCAAAATCTTCAGATTTCTAAGGACCTATACTCAATAACTACCCTCCATGTATTAATACCATGTTTACATTTTATAAAGGCATGTAAAATATACCGCTTTATACCAGGACAATTTTCCTCATCACACTGAAATTTCTTTTATATTCAGACATTTCAAAAAATTGCAGAATAGCAAAAAAAAAAGAAATTAAAATTAAAATCACAATCAAGCTGTCAAACTGACCTTCGCTTTCGACGCTCAAATTTACCTGAACAAAATGCACACGTTCAAACAAAATTTTTAACACAAAACATTTTTGAATCCCTTCCTAGGATTCGTTACCAAATTGTTGCTCGTGCAACACTTTTGCTGATGAAGCTGACAAAGTGTTGCTGTAAAAATTCACGTTGCCTAGACATCCTAAATCTAGTTTTTAATTTACCCTAAAACAAAATTTGTCTTTGAATAAACCGGAGGGGAGGAGGAGCGTAAGCAGTTAAGTTGGCCTCAAGCTAAGTTCTGACAGAGTGTGACAAAAAAATATTTCTGGAAAATAGTATCGCGGGGCGAAACGAAAATCGCTTGGCAATTCGCACTAAAAACAATTTTTTTTCTTCACATAATTTGCACTTTACTGAAAAAATTAGAAACGAATGTGAATTGTCAGTTTAATATACATATACTGATATTTAGTGATCAAAATGTTAATATTATTTGATTTATGTTTAATATTAATATTATTTGATTTATGTGTTTTTGCACGCTCTTTCCATGCATTTTCTTCTACTCCCGGTTCCCTGTATTCTTTGCATTATATATCATAAAATACAGAATATAATCTAATGCTTGTTATTATTTTTCAACATCCATTCTCTTTTTTCTTAAAAATATTGCCTGGCTACGCTATTTTTTCAACTTTAAGTTGAAGCTTGGCGAAGCGATTTTTTCTGCTTCGGTAGGGATTTTTTGTGGCTTGGTGCAGCACTTGTCACTAGCAAACCAATATTTGCGGTCTGTCAGAGCTAGGCTTCAGGCGGCTTGGTACCAAAGTGAGTTGTCAGCAGTAGTAGTAATAGTTAAAAAAACAAAATTAATTTGAGGTTTAATTACGACAAGATCGCATCCCATTAGGGGGTGGTGGGTGTACCGTTTTGTAATCCGAGGCAAAGTTTCTTATTCTAAGAAAATTCTGGTAGGCAGCTTTAAATTTAAGAATGGTTACGTATAAAATCAAATCCTTTTAGAATATGCATTTTTTCCAAACTTTCATTTTTAGAGTTTCATTTTTCTATGGAGGACAGGAATACTTTAATTACTGCTCATTACTATTATATAATAATTTTGCAATAATTTATAATTATAACATAATATATTATATACAATATAATATTATGTAATTTATTATTAAATTAAATTTTTCTATATTATACATTACATCATTATATTATATGTCATATTTTATTAAAATACATTGCATAGTTAATTAACAGTTTAGAATAATAATTTATGATATTTATAGTAATAATTACTATGATAAAATATGCAACAATTTTACCTGTTTTCAGTTGAAAAATCAGGATTACACAGCAGCTAGTTTTGAAACAGTCTAACAAGTTTTGAAACTGAGCAACAGAGCAGTTAAATCCCTTATTTTATTTTTCTAAATGCGGATTCATAATATACAACTTCATCTTTTTTTTTTTAACTCCTCTTATCTGTCTGTTTTTCTAAATCACTATCTCACTCTCGGTAAATTTGCTAAAAGTACTTTATATGACAAATATTTTCAAAATATGATTTCCTTCTGGTATCAATTCTATCCTTCATTTTATATCCCATTTAGAGGATTTAGATCTGCAGGATTCCTTTTTTTTTGCTGGGGTGTATGGCCATATCTGTCTTATCTCCCATGACCATAATATAGAGGGGTCAACCGATTTCTGAACCACAGTATTTCAGCCGTCACATAAAAGTCATGTAAAAGTTATTGCACCTGCTGTCTAAGGACATGATTTTCTTTTCTTTTGTCTGAGGCATCTGAAAATGTGTCTGCAAATAGTCCTTTGGTAAAAATGAAAAGAAAACACGAGAATATACATAGAAATATACATATACATAGAAACATAGAAATATGCCAGGAAATATTCATAGAAACATAGAAAAGAAAATATAGAAAAATACATAGAAACATAAGAAAAAATATAAAATATAAGTAGAAAAATACATAGAAACATAGAAAAGAAAACACAGAAACATACATAGACATATAGAAAATAAAACACAAAATACACTTTGAAATCAGGGGCAACGCTGTAGCGTTGCCTAAAGTAAAGGCCATACGGCTCCAATGTTTTATTGTTATTTATTTTTTTTTTCCAGAGGCACTTCATATGGAAGGGGCCGTCGTAGATACTTCAAAGGGAGCTCATTCGATTGGAAATCGAGAGTTCTAGTGCCCTTTGTAATAGTCAAAAGTGATTGGAGGGCAACCAGTCCCCCCCCCACGCCCATCGTTTCCCAAACACATCCAGTCAAAATTTTGCGATAGCTATTTTGTTCAGCGTAGTTGATTTCCAGATAGAAAATATATTTTGAGGAGGACCCTCCCCCACAACCCTCGGAGCAAGGGTTTTAAGTTATGCCCTGGGGGCGTATAAGGTTTTTACAGAAGGCGTTGTCGTAGAAACTTCAAAAAAGGTTCATTCAATTAGAAATTAAAAGGGCTAGTGCCCTTTTTAATAGTCAAAAGTGATTGGACGGCAACTTGCCCCCCCCACACGCCTATCATTCCCCCAAACACATCCAATCAGAGTTTTGACATTACCATTTTGTTCAGCGTAGTTGATTTCCAGATAGAAAATATGTTTTTGAGGAGGACACTCCCCCACAACCCTCAAGGCAAGGGTTTTAAGGTATGCCCTGGGGGCATATAAGGTTTTATAGAAGGCGTTGTCGTAGAAACTTCAAAAAAGGCTCATTTGATTGGAAATTCAAAGGGCTAGTGCCCTTTTTAATAGTTGAAAGTGATTTGAGGGCAACTAACCCCCGTCTCACCAGGGTTGCCAACTTCTTGGTCAATGAATATGTCCCTTGAGCATCCGAAAATATGTCATTTTCAGCCAAATTATGTCCATATTTTGTCTATAATATGTCCATCTTGAAATCTCAGAAATTAGTTTTTTTACGACTTGTAAACGTCTTTCAAAGTGGTCAGTTAACATCCAATATAATGAAAACGAAAAAGATTCATTTAGTTCATCCATAAAAAATGAACTAGTGTGAAAGCACAAGTCATAAAAACATGTAAACAGTATCCCTATAATAAGAACCATATTTTCCCCCAGGTCATAACTTACAATGCCTGCCCTCGAGCCCTGAAGGGCTGTGTCAACCCAGGAGTTTTCGTTATATGGTCTTTGAACTATTTAAAAAAAATATGTCTATATCAATGTTCTTATCGGATGGATTTGAGGAAAAAAGGGTGTGGATGGGAGGGGGCTAGGTGCCCTCCGATCTCTTTTGATTCTTAAAAAGTGAACTAGAACTGTCAGTTTCCAGTCAAGGGAGCCCTCTTTGAAGTTTATACGAGCATACCTTTCGTAAAAACCATATATGAATCCAGGGCATAACTTACAACGCCTGCTCCCGGACCCTGGAGGGTTGTGTCGACACCTAAGTTTTTGTTATATTATCGTTGAAATATTTTTAACAAAATTTCGATCTCAAAATTTTCATCGGATGCATTTGGAGAAAAGGGGCAGGGGGAGGCTGGTTACCCTCCGATATATTTTGACTCTTAAAAAGTGAACTAGAACTTTCAATTTCCAATCAAATGAGCCCTCTCTGAAGTTTATACGAGTATTCTTTCCATAAGAACCATATATGCCACCAGGGCATAACTTACAACGCGTGTCCCCGGCACTTGGGGGTTGTGTCGACACCGGAGTTTTGTTATGTGACCATTGAACTATTTTTAACAACATGGCTATCTCAAGACTTTTATTGGATAGATTTGGGAAAAAAGGGCTTGAGAGGGGGGATGGGGGCTAGTTGCCCTCCGATCACTTTTGAATCTTAAAAAGGGCACTAGAACTCTCGATTTCCAATCTAATTAGCCCCTTTTGAAGTTTATACGACGAAATCTTCCATATGATGTGCCTCTGGGAAAAAAAATAATAAAACATTGGAGCCACATGGCCTTTACTATAGGCAACGCTATACTCTGATAAGTTTTAGTATGTGTTCGGATATTAGCAAAGATTTTCCTAATCTTATCTTCTATCTTTAACATTCACTTTCGTTTTTGTAACGATTTTTGCAAGCAATGAACCCACTGGTACCCAGCATACATGGAAGTGTACTATTTATGTATGTATGTATAAATTTATTGCCCATCATAAATGTAAAATACAACACTGATGGAGTATAAAGAAAGAAAATGAAAAAAAAAATATATTCTGACAAATACAAACAGAACCAAAACAGAGAAGAACAGACAAGAAAAAAAAATTACAAATGGGGGCAATTATATGTAAGAACAAACCTATTATCAAAGACGGGCAATTTCAGAGGTGCTTTCACCAATAATCTGCCTCCGATATCTCTCATTTCTTTTCTGTACCGCGGAAACTGGACTTGCAACTCCATACCGCAAGGATAGTGAGCTGTTATTATTCCAGAGAGGCAGCCTTAGCAAATATTTCGCATACTTGTAGAAACTCTTCCGTATATCCCTAATATCTGAAGCAGTAAGAAGAAACCAAAATGGTGCAAGGGTAAGTACATGCGGAACAGCAAATGCATTATAAACGCTAGCTAAGATACGGCGGTTAAATTTAAACTTTAACGCAACTAGTAAACCATAGGCATTCCTAGCTTTTCTGGCAAAAAAATCTTTCAAAAGTTGGCGCGTGGCACGAAGATTTGACCCAATTGGTACACCAAGATACATCAGTGTATCTTGTACTTTAATAACATGTTCACCTAATTGAACATTTGTTGGGCAATCTGAACGGTGATTGAACACCAGGAACTCAGTCTTACTCTCATTAAATCGAAGACTTATACGTTTATACTCCCTATCGAGAATTCCAAAATTTTCCTCAATTCCAAATGCTGTTCTATTAATATCAAGGATGTTATCAGCATAGTTAGCTAGTGAAATATCAATACCATTAAATATACATGTGGTTAGAACTTTCTGTTGTGGCACAACGACAGTATTATTAAACAGGGGGGGAGAAGTAACAGTGCCCTGTCTAATGCCCTTTTTTACTGCAATTGAAGGAGTGAGTTCCACCGTACCAGGTGAGATGGTAACCTTTACTTTGGCATTTAGCTTTTTATACATATCACGTATCGATTTGATGACAGAACTATTTACTCAATGCTTATAAGCAGTCAAGAAGATATGTGGATGTATTATACCCGTGTCGAGAGCTTTAGATACGTATAACCCGGCAAAATATACTACCTCATTATTTTAATGAGCATGTAGAAGTAAATTAGCAATCAAATAGTAAGCATGGTCACGGCCAACTCCTTTCTTGACGCCGAATTGGTTATCCGGTGTAAAATACTTAACAGAGATCACGTCAATAATTAGTAACTCAAAAGCTTTGCATAAGACCGGTGACACCGTAATTGGTCTAAAAGAAGAACGTTGGTCCTTTGGCTTTCCCCTTTTTAATAACGGGATTATTACTCCAGTACTAAACAAATCAGGAACTATACCGAAACAGAGTATCATCTGAAAGAGTAAGGTCAGATGCTCAAGCAGGAGAGGGGACCCACATCTTAGATGCTGTGCACAGAGACCATCAACACCACGAGAAGTTTTCTTTTGTAGCTTAAAAATACACTCAGTAACCGCAGATCGAGTAACAATAACACTGATCGCATCAGTTGATTGGCCTAAGCAACCATCAAGCTCCCTTTCATATTGGTTTGACAATGATGGATCAGGCTCGGAAAATTCACTTTTAAAGTAGCCATACCAATGGTCACTGTTAATTTTGAAAGCATTATAGGCTTTTGAACTATCTCTTTTGAGCAGTTTCCATACGAAATTAGGTTCACTTGTGGCTTTACTTGATAGTTTAGCTACTGATTTAGCCTGGTGTTGCTTAAGTACTTTCGTAAAATGTCGCTTTGTTTTCAGACGAATTTCATTTATCAAACCTTGCCGTGGCATACCGCACTCCTTCCAGACATGAAACCAGAATTTCGATTTAGCACAAGAATCAACAAGGTCAGGGTTACCTGACCAACCATGCTTCTCAGTTCCAAGACGTACTCTTGGTATGGGTAAACTAGCACGCTCGGCAGAGCGTGAAAGATCTCTGCGTAGTAAATATTCAGCAATATTTGCTTCTCTGCAAAGGTTAATAATTTTTTTTTGGAAAGTAGATGAAACGGAACTTTCATTTTTTTCAAAATAGAATCACTAAAAGCCCAGAGCATATCTACACAAACCCTGTCAGTGGTTTCATGCCATTTACTGACATTGTCTACAATTGGAACCTTCTGTGCAATTAGTTGAAGAGGGAATATATTAATAATAGGCATATGGTCCGAGACTTGGAAAATGGAGATAAGTGAGGATCCTGAGTCTGGTTTTGCACTCGGGAAACACATGAGGAAGTCCAGAGAAGAGGTACTCCCAGAGCTATGGATATATGTGAAAAATTGGGTATTCTCGACCACCAAGAGCTGAGGGCACATACTATTCAGAATATTAGCACGACTTTTACAGTCGTCAAAAAGGTTACAGTTCATATCACCAGCAAGGATTACTGCTAGGTTTTGCAGTTCACAATCAGACACGAGGGAACAGACTTGGCGGCATGCTTGATCAAATTGTCTGTCTGATGTAGCATTACGGTAATCGGTAGGTAAATACACTGAGACCACCCCATAATTCTGAATTTTGACTGACGTAAAATAGTCACTTTCGCGAAAATGTTCGGGCATGAGGACGTTTCTAGCAAGAATAGCAGTACCTCCACTCGGCCGACCAGCCCCGGATTGTCTAATGGCACGACTTATTACGGCAGTAGAAGCAGTCCTGCTCAACAAACATAGGCTGTCGGCAGTGAGAAGGTGCTCTTGTAGACAGAGAACGTCATTCGTGTCACATAGAATTTGGATTATTGATAATTTCACTGAAAGGCCTCCATTAATTTTCCATGATGTAACACGTAGATCAGTGTTCATTTTAGTGGATTCATAAATTTCTGTGCGACAGGACAGTTGTAGCTGTAACAAGGATGGTCAGCTTGGTTGCACAGCACACACTTCATTTTATTTTGACAGGGGTTTCCAGCTTGTTCGAATGTCCTCTCTGCGCACAACGCGAACAGCGAGTAAGAGCTTTACAGTGCTGGGCAATATATCCATACGCTTGGCAGTTTTAGCAGCGATGAGGGAGAGGGAGAAACTTATCGATGTGGACTCGCTTGTACTCGATTATCATTGACGAGGAAATGGCTGCTAATAAGTCTTTTGGTGGGAGAACCAAAGCTTGTAGGACCTAGTTTTGCCGATACGGTAAACTTCGGTACAGTTAGTTATCAAGTTATGCAACTGACCGTCAGTAACATTGTCAGGAACGAAACGGGCAATTCCATAATACACTGGAACTTTTAGCTGTAAGCTTAGCGATTGGTTCTTAGATTTAATAGCATCAGCTACAGCAGTAGCTTCATTTTTATCACTTACGACGGGGCACCAAGTATCTTTTCCCTGTCTAAGCTCAGTTATCGCCGACTTCGAGTCACCACACAAGTTATCAATAAAAATGTTGCGGTCCTTGGGGTCATTCAGCGTTTTAGGTGGATTCTTTAATATAAGGGCAAAAGAGGTTTGGATGATTGTGTGGGGGCTTGAGACAAAGAAGGCAGCGGGTTGCACATCGACAGGACGTAATTATCGAATTTGACATATAGTTCGTTAACTTTACGAGTAAGTGTAGCACTAGATTCTCCTGCGATAACTGGTACTTCGTCAGGCTCGTAGAGCACGAAACGGGGTAGGGTTATCTGCTTTTCATCACACTTTTCGAAATTTTTAGTATGTCCAGACAGTTATCTGCAGCTTTCTGTCGGTCACTTGGGCGATTCGTACAGTTTGCGAAATTCGGCAATATTTTCTTTGCTTCCATTAACGAATCAGTGCTAAAAAATTTCGCACCAGTTTTCGCAATATCGGCGTGAACATTCCCCACAGCCCGGGCACGGTATAAAAGTTCAAGACTGGGGACCATACAAGCTGCTGGCTCCGCATTGTATGTAGCAAACAAACATACAGCAGGTATCTCACTTAGTCAGAAACAAGGTTGAATAGCCACACAGAGATCACCAGGAGCAAGGGAAGCGTCGAGATCTGCTCACCTGTCCCCTGCAATTTAAGGCTAATTAAAACCGGCAGGTACCAATACGGCACTTCCGGCAGGTTCTCTCCCCTCTCCTGCTTGGTTCCAAGCGATCCACGCGGTACTGTTCACGCACCTTAAGAAAAGGTTGAAATTTGGTTTAAATTGACTGAATTCTAGTAATTTGGCTAATTTTTTTTTTTTTATACAAGATTCCGTGGAAAAAATAGTCTATTGGCAACCTCCAATCGGCAACAATGAGTTGAAATAATTGTTCCCAGGGGAAATAACAGAGGTCAAAATAACCAAACAAAAGATAAGCTGATTATAAATAAAACTCTTCAAATAAGAGTCCACTGGGATTTTTTTTTTGGGGGGGGGGAATAGGAAAAAGAGGACAAACCTGACAGGCTCTTGCATTAATATCAACATAATTAAAAAGGCTCTTGACAACTAATTTGTGTTTTCCAGTCGCAATAAGAGCTAGGCAGACGTGCATTATTTGGGTATAGCCAGCACAGTTCTAGGCTTTTATCCCCCCCCCCCCTAACCAGTGATTACCTCCCGGAAAATGCCCCCGCAGAAAATTCCCAAGTGTAAAATACCTCCCCCCTGGAAAATTCCCCCCCTCCTGGCAGAAAATACCCTTCCCGGAAAATACCCCTCCCCCCGGAAAATACCCCCACGGAAAATACCCCGTGGAAAATAACCCCCTGTAAATCCCCTCCCCCAGAAAATACCCCCCCCCCCCCGTGGAAAGTAAGACTTTTCAAATTTGAGAATTTTATTTGAGTTTTTTTTTCCGTAGGGGGAAGGAATTTAGGTACATGTGTATTATGCACCACTCACTCAAGTCTACGCTGTGTAAAATTTGAGAACCCATCGTTTTTTTTTAGTTTCTTCTTTACTTTAGAAATAAATTTGGGCTATAGATTTGCACATTAGGAAGGGAAGTAAAGTATAGTGGGACAAAATATATGGAAAACATATAATTTGGGCTATAAATTTGCACACAACAGGGGGGGATAAAGTATTTGGATAGTTTGAATTCAGAAAACAATTCTTTATAGTTATATGGCAACTAAAAAATTACAGAAGAATAGCGAGGCATCTGGAAATTTTACTAGTTAAAAAAAAAAATCCCAGTATAAAGTAAATGTAACAATTCATTTAAGTGTTTTTCAGTGTTAAATTTTTTTTTTCAATGACCGTTTTTCCAAGTATTAAGTACTAATATTAGGTTAATGCAGTGTTTCATTTAAGTGTCTTATGATGATCGCTGATCAAAGTTTCTGTTATTTGTGCCTTTGATTTATGTTATTTTACTATGTTCATGGCCTTATATTTGGCTTTAAAATATACTTATCAATCTATCTATCTAATATGCAGAATAATTGTGACAAATACATTTTGCATGCAGAGCCGCTATACTTTGCCCCCCCCCCCCCTAATGTGCAAATCTATGTATTTCTAAAGTAACGAAAAAACTAACGAAAAAACCGGTATGTTCTCGAATTTTACACAGCGTAAACTTGAGTGAGTGGCGCATAATACACAAGTAGTAAAATTCCTTCCCACAACGTAAATTAAAAAAATAAAACTCAAATTAAATTCTCAAATTAAGAAAACCTTATTTTCCACGGGGGTGGGGGGTATTTTTCGTGGGGGGGTATTTTCCGTGGTTAGGGGTATTTTCCGGGGGTATTTTCCGCGGGGGGGGCATTTTCTGTGGGGGTATTTTCTGGGGGGTCTAATTGCTTGGGGGTAAACGCTGGCCACCAGGTCAGAGAAGCAAATCGTGATGGCAACCCTGTTTCGAAGTATCCAGAATTTCGCAATTCTTCTTTAAATAAATTAGCCAAGCCATACTAAAAAAAATTTACTCTTCGTTTAAATTAGATTTTCTTGAAATAAGAGATGAAATATATTTTATAAACTTTAATACTGCTTATTAAATCATTTTAAAAATTGTCAACGTTGTTACACAAAAACAAAAGTTAATATAGTCTTTGGCATTGCGTTATAGAACAATGGTAATATAGTAATCTATTGGTTTAGACTAAAGTGAAGAATGTCAAGGTTTCTAATGAATGATTAACAATTTATGAAAGCTGAGTAACATTGCTGGTGGTCAATTCCGCTATCAATACTTCAGCTGAAAGCAATTAAAAACGAGGGACCACATATTTAGCATAAGCTTTACTTCCGTAATACAAGCTGTTGTGAACGAAATTTTCACTCACGGTCAGCGCTGTCACCCTGGCCTGGAAGAATTTACTAAATCGCATCTTTTTTTTCTAAATACTCAAAACAAATTATTGCGCGTGCGGCTGTCGCCACACGCGCACCATCAAGCATCAATTTTTACTATTGGAGGATTTTCAAAATCTTTTTCACTTTTTTCTTCTGTTTTTTTCTTTTCCTCTTTTCTTTCATTTTCATAGTATGATTGAAAATTATAGAAACCTTAAGTTCAAAAATCTTTTTTTTATTATTTGTATGTACTACTGGATAGGCTTCACATTCCAGATGCGGTGTATCCAAGACGTCAAACTATAGTCTGGAATCTTGGATTCTAGAAATCCTGCAGGTGAAGCGCGGCATAAGATTTATCAATTGTCTTCAGGTCATAAAGTTCGGATAAATTGAAAAAGTAAAAAACAATCAAAGAAGAAAAGCAGCTACAACTTATAATCATACTCATAATCATAATTCAGGCGATGGAGTGCTTAGAATCTGAGGTGTGTCTGAAAGTGACGGCTTTTGTAATTTGTTCCCAGTTTCCGTTTTTAGGTTTGAAATCTAAACCCTTCAATTTTGCATTTTTAAGAAGAAATTTGCCAGTTTTAAAACACTAATTGGGCTGGTCTTTAGATAAGGGATAAGCTACTTACGAAGATTTCAGGCAAATTTTAAAGAAATTAATTTAGGATTTTTTGAACTGATTTTTTCTGGATTCTCTCTCGTTCGCATTTAAGGGAATCAAAAACCAATACAAGCTATGTCACTTTAAAACGCAAATGACGTAATCGGCTCCCTGTTTAGTTGTAAAATTATGTAAATTAAAAAGTGCACCTCAAATCGGACTAGGGCTGCCGAGAAAAAGAAAACTTATATAACATACAATAATTAGTTTGAAAAATACCATTGTGTCAATAGTCTTCAGGTCAGGCAAATCATACAAATCAAAAATAAGAAGAAAAATATGTAGTCGCAATTTAAAAGTCGCACTTAAAAGGCTTTAATCGTTCTCGGCCTCGTCCGAATTTAAAGTAGTGTCGAATTCTGACTGAAGGGATCTACTTGTTTCCATTTCTTGGTAGCCCGAGTCAAATTGCTGGGGATCACCCAGTCATGTATTCCACTTGACGACCTGAGTACAAGTTGCTTCGTCTTCATCAGGGACGATACTCTCGAGACATTTAGTCTATTCCGGTTTTTAGTTTTGATGACCGAAAAAATCAAGAACTGTCTCTGCTCCAGCACTTAAATGGTGCAAGCTGCAGAGAGTCAGAAAGAACTTGGGCAAGTATGGGAAAAGTTCGTTTCCTGCAGCGTCTTTAAAAAGGGACAACGCTAACTAACAAACTTAGCGGCTGTTTTGAGAATCTGGGAAAATTTTCTGAAAACGAGTTAAGCCGGCATACCAGTCCTGATTTTAAATAGTTTGCCTTTCAAAGCGAGTATCAAGTAGAAGCCGTGAGAAAAGTAGAGATTTTTAAGCGCCAGGGTTGACGCGAAATCACAAAAATGAGAGCAATAGTAGCCATAATATCTAACGTAATCGAAATCAGATTTTGTAATGTATGGACACTAATTTTCTCCCCTGAATTCATGGAAAATAACAAAAGTTCTGTTTACTATAAATCATGACTTTTTACTAGATTTCGGGAAATTTACTAGATCCTCTAAATTTACCTCTTTCAAAATGGTCAGTTAACATCCAATATAATGAAAATGAAAAAGATTCATTTAGTTCATCCATAAAAAATGAACTAGTGTGAAAGTACAAATCATAAAAACATGTAAACAGTAAAAACTAATTGTTGGAGCTTAAGGCTAATCATCTTTATTAGTGGCTAATGCTATTTTCCCTATGCTAGAAAATCGGGAATAACTTCTGCGATTTACGTGATTTTGCGCTGATTTTTTTTGGTGACTCCCGAAATAGAAAGTAAAATAAGGTTTGTTTCACTTTTTCTATACATTTGTTATCTTTTGTCAAAAAAAAAGAAAACAAGTTATTTTAGTTTGTTGAATAAAAATTTAGTAGATGGGAAATGAAAGTAGATATTTTTTTAGTTGATTCTATTGGTATTTTAAATAAAAATGTTGGTTACAGAATTATTAAATTATTTTTTTAAGGTGAAAAAAAATTATTTTTAGTTTTCATCATTTTCTTGCTATAAGGCATGAAATCTGCTCCAAAGGCTAGAATTTTGGACGGTATGCAGATATTATAATCTACAACGATTACAGCAAGTGTCTGATGTCTATCACAAACTAAATTAAATACAAAAGCAAAAAATACAAATAAAAAAATTGCTCGATTTTTACTTTGCTTTCCCATTGTTTCCCGCTTAGCAGCGTTATTTTGCCAGGCAATAGGAAGAAAGCCCGCAATTTTGATGGACTCTGTTCTGTATATTATGCCTTTCGTATAGAATAGAAACCGTCAAGAAAACCTTTGAGCTATGAGGAAGAAAAATATAAACAGAGGGTGGCTGAATTTAAAATACCGGTAAGTAAATTTTGAGATCGCATTTTGTTCGGCGTAGTTAAAAAGTCCAGAAATTATGTTTTGAGGATGAAACTCCCCAGCAGCCATCACGGAAAGGGTTGTAAGTTATGCCCTGGGGGCACATAATTTTTTTTTTTATAAAAAGCGTTGTCGTAGAAAATTCAAAAAGGAATGATACGATTGGAAATTGAAACGGCTAGTGCCCTTTTTAATAGTCGAAAGTGATTGGGGGGGGGGCAATTAACCCTCCCTCTCACGCCTATCATTTCCCTAAACACATCCAATCAAAATTCTGAGATAACCATTTTGTTCAACGTAGTTGAAAAGTCCAGAAATTAGATTTTTAAGGAAAACAACCCCCTCAGAGCCCTTAGGGCAAGGGCTGTAAGTTATGCCCTGGGGCATGTAAGGTTTTCATAGAAAGCGTTGTCGTAGAAACATCAAAAAGGGTTCATTCGATTGGAAATTCAAACGACTAGTGCCCTTTCAATTTAGTTCATTTTCAAGTAAGAGTTTATTGGTGACGATGATTCAAGTGTTTTCTATAAGCTAAAACAGTATGTCTCTTACGGTTCAAACATCTGGAAAGATGAATGTACCAATCACGTTATAAAGAACTATACAACGCCTCTATAGAACTTGTACAAAAAAAAAAGGTTTGTGCACCGAATTTTTTCCCAGAGGAATTATCCAACAATTGCCAAAATTTAAGGGGTTCAATCAACAAAAATTCCAAAAATAATGGAACGGTGGAAGATTTGAAGAACTTGTTAAAAAGATGTCTGCACCAGGTTTTTGGAAACCACACAAAATGCGATTCTTGTTGCCCTAAGATTGGTGAATTCCTTAATGATAATACAGAAAATCGGTGGAATACTCTGCCCATGCACTTGTTTGAGGATGTTTTGACAGGGGTAGAGGTTGTATGTCGAAAAGTAGAGCAGCTCCGAAATGACGCAACTACAAACTTAGCTGAAAGCTATATGTCAGGTGTTGCAAAGTTCATCGGGGGAAAGAAAATAAGACGGTCTAAGGGAATTTCATACCAAGCAAGAGTAAATTGAGCCATCCTTGCTTATAATTCAGGTTCAAAATGGCGTCAATTAGCTTGGAAAAATATTTTTTGGTCTAGTCCTTCTTGCTTAACGAAAAAGTATTGCAAAAAAACAGCAAAACATCGCTTAAGATCTAAAGGTAATTTGACCAGTTATTATAGTTCTCTTAGAGGAAAACAGTTTGCTAAGTTAAAAAACAGAAATAATAACTTTGGCGATCGGGACTATGGACCAAACTGCAATAAGCCAGATATGACTTCTGATGAAATAAGCTCAGTCAGAAAAAAATATACTAAACAATATTTAAAATTGGATAGAATCAGTATAAGCCGTTTGTTTGATAATATCAAGGGACAATAAAAAAACGGGAACTGGGTTGAAGAGAAATCTAGGAGAATAACGAGCAGTTATATTCATAGAATTGCAACTAGAAAATTAGTACTAGAGTTGCTCCAATTGTTAAGCAAATTCAAAACTTAGGACCTCTTCCCTTATAAAAAAGGGTTTGGATTTAGAAGTAGTTGCTCTAGATACATATGAAAAGAAATTCAACTTAAAAGTCATAAAGGGAGATGAAATAGGACTTAGTGTGCATCCACAGTATCAATATCTTGGTGCCTCTGTAGATGGATTGCTCCCTGGTGGCACACCTATAGAGATAAAACTGTGCATAAAATACCAGAATTCAAAACCATTTTTATGCTGCTCAGTCCAAAAATCTAGTCAAAGAATTTTTATCTAATTATCCAGTGAAGGTCTTCAGTTAAAAAAAAAAAATCATAGGTATTTTGCCCAGATACAAGGCCAATTCGAGGTACTAGATAGAAAGATATTCCACTTAATAGTTTTAACTCCATTGATGACTGGGAAATAATTACAGTTCACTGGTCAAAAGAACACTGGGCGAAAATATTTCCAAAGCTTGAAGCTTTCTGGAAAGAATCCTTACTACCTGAAATTTTAGACTCGAGGCTAGTAAGGAATATGGAAATCAGAGAGCCTATGGTCTCAGAGAATATGAACATCGGAGAGCCAAGCTCGTCACAAGAAACAAAAAGAGGGGAGAAAAGAAGGTCAAGTCTAGTTGACATGGACAACAAGAAAATAAACACACAGAAGGGATCGGGAGACAACAAAGAATCTACCAGTCACTCAGCGCATGAAAACAGCAGTTTTGAAGAAATATTTTTATTATATTTTTGAAGAAACAGCAGTCTTTATGTTTGATGTATTGTGTGTGATGTATTTTGATGTACTTGTATTTTTGATGTGATTATTTATTTTTGATGTGATGTGTTAGTGATTTGATTATTACGGCTCTTTAGTTTTAATTAGTAAGCGTCTACTTTACATTCCCAGTTTGCTATGATGATTAACGTCGCGTCCTTTTACCAGGCTTATCCCACATCCACCGTTACTGGCACAGTTTCAACATTCTGGGTATAGTTCTCACAGGTCCGCCGTTATTACAAACTCCCACCACGGTTGCTACGCACTACCTAGTGTAGATGATTTCGGAGAGTGGAAAGCCACTCGATATTCCATCTTTTTCTTTTCACCATTTTCACCATTAGTCACTTGTCTTATATCCGATGCTGGTGCGCGAAACGTACACCGTGCTGACATCTACAGTTCAGTCTAACGCTGACGGAATATCATTTATTCAAGGATTATGGATCTAGTCTAATGAGGTCAAGGTCATTTGGTTTGTTGTTGTTTGTCTAGGTGTAATGACTCCAGGGGGAAGTTTGCACATGCGCATTAACGGTGGGGAAGAGATGTATTGATCTAGGACAAGAGGGGTAAGTGGAATTTCGAGAAATTGATTACATAAAAGAAGGGGACAAAATTTATAAGAAATTGATTTGCATAATCGAGGGGAATTATTGATCTACGAAAGGGGAATTAGAAATGACATCACTTGTTTCCTAGGAATTATACGGGATTCTAAAAAGACAGAAATTCTATTTTTAAATATGGCTTCTCTGATCTTTGGTGACAGAGATAAATTAATATTCTATTTTTAAATATGGCTTCTCCGATCTTTAGGTCAGAGTGATAAATTGATATTCTATCGAAACCATAATAGTGTAGCTAGGAACATCTTTGAGATGAAGAGATTAACGCGGGAAAGGGTTTCCTAGGAATTTCAAATGTGACAGCGCAGGGATGCCAAAACAAAAGGAACACGCAGAAATTAATTTTAGGGGATTATTTGGGCAAAGCCGTTTGAGACATTTTAGAAGATTATTTGAGCGAAACAGTTTGAGACATTTTAGAAGATGATTTGGGGTGAAACTCTGTGGTCGTTATAATACACAAGTTCCATTTGAACAGTGTTGTGATGTACCCTAACCCAACCCCAAAGGTTCCCCCAAACCCCAAAGCCCCCCGGGCGCCCAAAGGGCCCCCCGGCCCCCAAGGCCGCCAGGGCCCCCAAGGGTCCCCCAAAATTTTGCCCCCCCCCATTTTTTAATAATTTCAAAGTTCATTTTGAATTTTTTCATTGAAATGCAAGAGTTGGAATATTTCAGTAGTGTTTTGTTGTGCGTTACCTTGTCACAGTTACATTCTCTTGATTTTTCAAAGTTCATTTTGGATTTCTTTCGTTGAAATAAAAGAGTTAGAATATTTCAGTAGTGTTTTGATGTGTTTTACCTTGTCACAGTTACATTCTCTTGATTTTTCAAAGTTCATTTTGGATTTCTTTCGTTGAAATGCAAGAGTTGGAATATTTTAGTAGTGTTTTGATGTGTTTTACCTTGTCACAGTTACATTCTCTTTATTTTTCAAAGTTCATTTTTCGATTTCTTTCGTAGAAATGCAAGAGTTGGAATATTTCAGTAGTGTTTTGTTGTGGTTTACCTTGTCACGGTTACATTCTCTTGATTTTTCAAAGTTCATTTTGGATTTCTTTTTTTGAAATGCAAGAGTTGGGATATTTCAGTACAGTTTTGTTGTGCTTTACCTTGTCACTGCTACATTCTCTTGATTTTTCAAAGTTCATTTGGATTTCATTCGCTGAAATGCAAGAGTTGGAATATTTCAATAGTGTTTTCTCGTGGTTTACATAGTCACAGTTACATTCTCTTGATTTTTCAAAGTTGACTTTGGATTTCTTTCGTTGAAATGCAAGAGTTGGAATATTTCAGTAGTTTTTTGTCGTGGTTTACCCTGTCACAGTTATATTATCTTGATTTTTCAAAGTTCATTTTGAATTTCTTTCGTTGAAATGCAAGAGTTGGAATATTTTAGCAGTTTTTTGTCGTGGTTTACCCTGTCACAGTTACATTCTCTTGATATTCTTTCGTTGAAAAGCAAGCGTTGGAATATTTCAGTAGTGTTTTCTTGTGCATTACCTTGTCACACTTACATTCTCTTGATTTTTCAAAGTTGACTTTGGATTTCTTTCGTTGAAATGCAAGAGTTGGAATATTTCAGTAGTTTTTGTCGTGGTTTACCCTGTCACAGTTACATTCTCTTGATTTTTCAAAGTTCATTTTGAATTTCTTTCGCTGAAATGCAAGAGTTGGAATATTTTAGCAGTGGTTTTGTCGTGGTTTACCCTGTCACAGTTACATTCTCTTGATATTCTTTCTTTGAAATGCAAGCGTTGGAATATTTCAGTAGTGTTTTGTTGTTGTTTACCTTGTCAAACTTACATTCTCTTGATTTTTCAAAGTTCATTTTGGATTCCTTTCGTTGAAATGCAAGAGTTGGAATAGTTCAGTATTGTTTTGTTGTGCGTTACCTTGTCACACTTACATTATCTTGATTTTTCAAAGTTCATTTTTGAATTTCTCTCGTTGAAATGCAACAGTTGGATTATTTCAGTAGTTTTTTGCTATGGTTTACCTTGTCACAGTTACATTCTCTTGATTTTTCAAAGTTCATTTTGAATTTCTTTTGTTGAAAAGCAAGAGTTGGAATATTTCAGTAGTGTTTTGATGTGCTTTACCTTGTCAACTGTTATATTCCCTTGATTTTTCAAAGTTCATTTTGGATTTCTTTCGTTGAAATGCAAGAGTTGGGATATTTCAGTGCAGTTTTGTTGTGCTTTACCTTGTCACTGTTACATTCTCTTGATTTTTCAAAGTTCATTTCGATTTCATTCGCTGAAATGCAAGAGTTGGAATATTTCAATAGTGTTTTCTCGTGGTTTACATAGTCACAGTTACATTCTCTTGATTTTTCAAAGGTGACTTTGGATTTCTTTCGTTGAAATGCAAGAGTTGGAATATTTCAGTAGTGTTTTGTTGTGGTTTACCCTGTCACAGTTACATTATCTTGATTTTTCAAAGTTCATTTTGAATTTCTTTCGTTGAAATGCAAGAGTTGGAATATTTCAATAGTGTTTTGTTGTGGTTTACCTTGTCACAGTTACATTCTCTTGATTTTTCAAAGTTGACTTTGGATTTCTTTCGTTGAAATGCAAGAGTTGGAATATTTCAGTAGTTTTTGTCGTGGTTTACCCTGTCACAGTTACATTCTCTTGATTTTTCAAAGTTCATTTTGAATTTCTTTCGCTGAAATGCAACAGTTGGAATATTTTAGCAGTGGTTTTGTCGTGGTTTACCCTGTCACAGTTACATTCTCTTGATATTCTTTCGTTGAAAAGCAAGCGTTGGAATATTTCAGTAGTGTTTTGTTGTGGTTTACCTTGTCAAACTTACATTCTCTTGATTTTTCAAAGTTCATTTTGGGTTTCTTTCGTTGAAATGCAAGAGTTGGAATAGTTCAGTATTGTTTTGTTGTGTATTACCTTGTCACACTTACATTCTCTTGATTTTTCAAAGTTCATTTTTGAATTTCTCTCGTTGAAATGCAACAGTTGGATTATTTCAGTAGTTTTTTGCTATGGTTTACCTTGTCACAGTTACATTATCTTGATTTTTCAAAGTTCATTTTTAATTTCTATCGTTGAAATGCAAGAGTTGGAATATTTCAATAGTGTTTTGTTGTGGTTTACCTTGTCACAGTTACATTCTCTTGATTTTTCAAAGTTGACTTTGGATTTCTTTCGTTGAAATGCAAGAGTTGGAATATTTCAGTAGTGTTTTGATGTGCTTTACCTTGTCACTGTTATATTCCCTTGATTTTTCAAAGTTCATTTTGGATTTCTTTCGTTGAAATGCAAGAGTTGGGATATTTCAGTGCAGTTTTGTTGTGCTTTACCTTGTCACTGTTACATTCTCTTGATTTTTCAAAGTTCATTTCGATTTCATTCGCTGAAATGCAAGAGTTGGAATATTTCAATAGTGTTTTCTCGTGGTTTACATAGTCACAGTTACATTCTCTTGATTTTTCAAAGTTGACTTTGGATTTCTTTCGTTGAAATGCAAGAGTTGGAATATTTCAGTAGTTTTTTGTCGTGGTTTACCCTGTCACAGTTATATTATCTTGATTTTTCAAAGTTCATTTTGAATTTCTTTCGTTGAAATGCAAGAGTTGGAATATTTTAGCAGTTTTTTGTCGTGGTTTACCCTGTCACAGTTACATTCTCTTGATATTCTTTCGTTGAAAAGCAAGCGTTGGAATATTTCAGTAGTGTTTTGTTGTGGTTTACCTTGTCAAACTTACATTCTCTTGATTTTTCAAAGTTCATTTTGGGTTTCTTTCGTTGAAATGCAAGAGTTGGAATAGTTCAGTATTGTTTTGTTGTGCATTACCTTGTCACACTTACATTCTCTTGATTTTTCAAAGTTCATTTTTGAATTTCTCTCGTTGAAATGCAACAGTTGGATTATTTCAGTAGTTTTTTGCTATGGTTTACCTTGTCACAGTTAAATTCTCTTGATTTTTCAAAGTTCATTTTGAATTTCTTTCGTTGAAATGTAAGTGTTGGAATATTTCAATAGTGTTTTGTTGTGGTTTACCTTGTCACAGTTACATTCTCTTGATTTTTCAAAGTTGACTTTGGATTTCTTTCGTTGAAATGCAAGAGTTGGAATATTTCAGTAGTTTTTGTCGTGGTTTACCCTGTCACAGTTACATTCTCTTGATTTTTCAAAGTTCATTTTGAATTTCTTTCGCTGAAATGCAAGAGTTGGAATATTTTAGCAGTGGTTTTGTCGTGGTTTACCCTGTCACAGTTACATTCTCTTGATATTCTTTCGTTGAAATGCAAGCGTTGGAATATTTCACTAGTGTTTTGTTGTGATTTACCTTGTAACAGTTACATTCTCTTGATTTTTCGAAGTTCATTTTGGATTTCTTTCGTTGAAATGCAAGAGTTAAAATATTTCAGTAGTGTTTTGTTGTGGTTTACCTTGTCACTGTTACATTCTCTTGATTTTTCAAAGTTCGTTTTAGTTTTCTATCATTAAAATGCAAGAGTTGGAATATTTCAATAGTGTTTTTTCGTGGTTCACCTTGTCAGACTTACATTCTCTTGATTTTTCAAAGTTCATTTTGATTTTTTTTTCGTTGAAATAAGAAAGTTGGAATATTTCAGTAGTGTTTTGTCGTGGTTTACCTTGTCAGACTTACATTCTCTTGATTTTTCAAAGTTCATTTTGGATTTCTTTCGTTGAAATGCAAGAGTTGGAATATTTTAGTAGTGTTTTGTTGTGCTTTACCTTGTCACTTTTATATTCTCTTGATTTCTCAAAGTTCATTTTGGATTTCTTTCGTTGAAATGCAAGAGTTGGGATATTTCAGTACAGTTTTGTTGTGCTTTACCTTGTCACTGTTATATTCTCTTGATTTTTCAAAGTTCATTTGGATTTCCTTCGTTGAAATGCAAGAGTTGGAATATTTCAATAGTGTTTTGTCGTGGTTTACCTAGTCACAGTTACATTCTCTTGATTTTTCAAAGTTGACTTTGGATTTCTTTCGTTGAAATGCAAGAGTTGGAATATTTCAGTAGTTTTTTTGTCGTGGTTTACCCTGTCACAGTTACATTCTCTTGAATTTTCAAAGTTCATTTTGAATTTCTTTCGTTGAAATGCAAGAGTTGAAATACTTCAGCAGTGTTTTGTCGTGGTTTACCCTGTCACAGTTACATTCTCTTGTTATTCTTTCGTTGAAATGCAATCGTTGGAATATTTCCGTAGTGTTTTGTTGTGGTTTACCTCTTCAAACTTACATTCTCTTGATTTTTCAAAGTTCATTTTGGATTTCTTTCGTTGAAATGCAAGAGTTGGAATAGTTCAGTATTGTTTTGTTGTGCGTTACCTTGTCACACTTACATTTACTTGATTTTTCAATGTTCATTTTGGATTTCGTTTGTTGAAATGCAAGAGTTGGAATATTTCAGTAGTGTTTTGTTATGGTTTACCATGTCACAATTAAATTCTCTTGATTTTTCAAAGTTCATTTTTGAATTTCTCTCGTTGAAATGCAACAGTTGGATTATTTCAGTAGTTTTTTGCTATGGTTTATCTTGTCACAGTTACATTCTCTTGACTTTTCAAAGTTCATTTTGGATTTCTTTCGTTGAAATGCAAGAGTTGGAATATTTCACTAGTGTTTTGTTGTGGTTTACCTTGTCACAGTTACATTCTCTTGATTTTTCAAAGTTCATTTTGGATTTCTTTCGTTGAAATGTAAGAGTTAGAATATTTTAGTAGTGTTTTGTTTAGCTTTACCTTGTCACAGTTACATTCTCTTGTATTTTCAAAGTTCATTTTGGATTTCTTTCGTTGAAATGCAAGAGTTGGAATATTTCAGTAGTGTTTCGTCGTGGTTTACCTTGTCAAAGTTACATTCTCTTGATTTTTCAAAGTTCATTTTGAATTTCTTTCGTTGAAATGCAAGAGTTGGACTATTTCAATAGTGAATTGTCGTGGTTTACCTTGTCACTGTTTCATTCTCTTGATTTTTCAAAGTTCATTTTGGTTTTCTATCATTGAAATGCAAGAGTTGGAATATTTCAGTAGTGTTTTGTCGTTGTTTACCTTGTCACACTTTCATTCTCTTGATTTCTCAAAGTTCATTTTGGATTTCTTTCGTTAAAATGCTAAAGTTGGAATATTTCAGTAGAGTTTTGTCGTGGTTTACCTTGTCAAAGTTACATTCTCTTGATTTTTCAAAGCTCATTTTGGATTTCTTTCGTTGAAATACAAGAGTTGGATAATTTCAGAAGAGTTTTGTCGTGGTTTACTCTTTCACACTTACATTCTCCTGATTTTTCAAAGTTCATTTTGGATTTCTTTCATTGAAATGCAAGAGTTGGAATATTTCACTAGTGTTTTGTTATGATTTACCTTGTAACAGTTACATTCTCTTGGTTTTTCAAAGTTCATTTTGGATTTCTTTCGTTGAAATGCATGAGTTGGAATATTTCAGTAGTGTTTTGTCATGGTTTACCTTGTCACAGTTATATTTCCTTGATTTTTCAAAGTTCATTTTGGATTTCTTTCATTGAAATGCAAGAGTTGAAATATTTCAGTAGTGTTTTGTTGTGCGTTACCTTGTCACAGTTACATTCTCTTGATTTTTCAAAGTTCTTTTTGGATTTCTTTCATTGAAATGCAAGAGTTGGAATATTTCAGTAGTGTTTTGTCGTGGTTTACCTTGTCAAAGTTACATTCTCTTGATTTTTCAAAGTTCATTTTGGTATTCTTTCATTTAAATGCAAGAGATGGAATATTTCAGTAATGTTTTGTAGTGCTTTACCTTGACATAGTTACATTATCTTGATTTTTCAAAGTTCATTTTGGATTTATTTCTATGAAATGCAAGAGTTGGAATATTTAAGTAGTGTTTTGTCGTGGTTTACCTTCTCACAGTTACATTCTCCTGATTTTTCAAAGTTCATTTTGTTTTTGTTTTTTCATTGAAATGCCAGAAATGGAATATTTCAGTAGTGTTTTGTAGTGGTATACCTTGACATAGTTACATTCTCTTGATTTTTCAAAGTTCATTTTGGATTTCTTTCTTTGAAATGCAAGAGTTGGAATATTTCAGTAGGGTTTTGTCATGGTGTACCTTGTCAGAATTACATTCTCTTGATTTTTCACATTTCATTTTGGATTTCTTTGATTGAAACGCAAGAGTTGGAATATTTCAGTAGTCTTTTGTTGTAGTTTACCATGTCACTGTTACATTCACTTGATTTTTCAAAGTTCATTTTGAATTTATTTGGTTGAAATGAGAGAGTTGGAATATTTCAGTAGTGTTTTGTTGTGGTTTAACTTGTCACAGTTACATTCTCTTGATTTTCAGTTTATTTTGGATTTCTTTTATTGAAATGCAAGAGTTGGAATATTTCAGTGGTGTTTTGTCGTGGTTTACCTTGTCAAAGTTACATTCTCTTGATTTTTCAAAGTTAATTTTGAATTTTTTTCGTTGAAATGCAAGAGTTGGACTATTTCAATAGAGGTTTGTCGTGGTTTACCTTGTCACACTTACATTCTCTTGATTTTTCAAAGTTCATTTTGTTTTTCTATCATTGAAATGCAAGAATTTGAACATTTCAATAGTGTTTTGTCGTGGTTTACCTTGTCACACTTACATTCTCTTGATTTTTCAAAGTTCATTTTGTATTTCTTTCGTTGAAATGCAAGAGTTGGAATATTTCAATAGTGTTTTTTCTTTGTTTACCTTGTCACACTTACATTCACTTGATTTTTCAAAGTTCATTTTAGATTTCTTTCGTTGAAATGCAAGAACTGGATTATTTCAGTAGAGTTTTGTCGAGGTTTACCCTTTCACACTTACATTCTCCTGATTTTCCAAAGTTCATTTTGGATTTCTTTCGTTGAAATGCAAGAGTTGGAATATTTCACTAGTGTTTTGTTATGATTTACCTTGTAACAGTTACACTCCCTTGATTTTTCAAAGTTCATTTTGGATTTCTTTCGTTGAAATGCAAGAGTTAAAATATTTCAGTAGTGTTTTTTTGTGGTTTACCTTGTCACTGTTACATTCTCTTGATTTTTCAAAGTTCATTTTGGTTTTCTATCATTGAAATGCAAGAGTTGAAATATTTCAATAGTGTTTTGTCGTGGTTTACCTTGTCACACTTACATTCTCTTGATTTTTCAAAGTTCGTTTTGAATTTCTTTCGTTGAAATGCGAGAGTTGGAATATTTCAGTAGTGTTTTGTCGTGGTTTACCTTGTCGCACTTACATCCTCTTGATTTTTCAAAGTTCATTTTTGATTTCTTTCGTTGAAATGCAAGAGTTGGATTATTTCAGTAGAGTTTCGTCGTGGTTTACCCTTTCACACTTACATTCTCCTGATTTTTCAAAGTTCATTTTAGATTTCTTTCGTTGAAATGCAAGAGCTGGAATATTTCACTAGTGTTTTGTTATGATTTACCTTGTAACAGTTACATTCTCTTGATTTTTCAAAGTTCATTTTGGAATTTCTTTCGTTGAAATGCAAGAGTTGGAATATTTCAGTAGTCTTTTGTTGTCGTTTACCTTGTCACTGTTACATTCACTTGATTTTTCAAAGTTCATTTTGAATTTATTTGGTTGAAATGAGAGAGTTGGAATATTTCAGTAGTGTTTTGTTGTGGTTTCACTTGTCATAGTTACATTCTCTTGATTTTTCAGTTTATTTTGGATTTCTTTCATTGAAATGCAAGAGTTTGAATATTTCAGTGGTGTTTTGTCGTGGTTTACCTTGTCGAAGTTACATTCTCTTCATTATTCAAAGTTCATTTTGAATTTCTTTCGTTAAAATGTAAGATTTGAAATATTTCAGTAGTGTTTTGTTGTGGTTTACCTTATCATAGTTACTTTCTCTTGATTTTTCAAAGTTCATTTTGAATTTCTTTCATTGAAATGCAAGAGCTGGAATATTTCAGTAGTGTTTTGTTGTGCTTTACCTTGTCACAGTATCATTCTCTTGGTTTTTTAAAGTTCATGGATTTCTTTCGTTGAAACACAAAAGTTGGAATGTTTCAGTAGTGTTTTGTCGTGGTTTACCTTGTCACACTTACATTCTCTTGATTTTTCAAAGTTCAGTTTGGATTTCTTTCATTGAAATGCAAGAGTTGGAATATTTCAGTGGTGTTTTGTCGTGGTTTACCTTGTCACAGTTAAATTCTCTTGATTTTTCAAAGTTCATTTTGAATTTCTTTCGTTGAAATGCAAGAGTTGGAATATTTCAGTAGTGTTTTGTCTTGGTTTGCCTTGTCACAGTTACATTCTCTTGATTTTTCAAAGTTCACTTTGGATTTCTTTCATTGAAATGCAAGAGTTGGAATATTTCAGTAGTGTTTTGTCGTGGTTTACCTTGTCACAGTTAAATTCTCTTGATTTTTCAAAGTTCATTTTGAATTTCTTTCGTTGAAATGCAAGAGTTGAAATATTTCAGTAGTGTTTTGTCTTGGTTTACCTTGCCACAGTTACATTCTCTTGATTTTTCAAAGTACATTTTGGATTTCTTTCGTAGAAATACAAGAGTTGGAATATTTCAGTAGAGTTTTGTCATAGTTTACCTTGTCACACTTACATTCTCTTGATTTTTCAAAGTTCATTTTGAATTTCTTTGGTTGAAATGCAAGAGTTGGAATATTTCAGTAGTGTTTTATCGTGGTTTATCTTGTCACATATACTTTTCCTTGATTTTTCAAAGTTCATTTTGGATTTTTTTCCTTGAAATGCAAGAGTTGGAATATTTCCGTGGTGTTTTGTCGTGGTTTACCTTGTCGCAATTAAATTCTCTTGATTTTTCAAAGCTTATTTTGAATTTCTTTCGTTGAAATGCAAGAGTTAGAATATTTCAGTAGTGTTTTGTTGTGGTTTACCAGGTTACTGTTATATTCTCTTGATTTTTCAAAGTTCATTTTGGATTTCTTTCGTTGAAATGCAAGAGTTGGAATATTTCAGTAGTGTTTTGTCGTGGTTTACCATGTCAGACTTACATTTTCGTGATTTTTCAAATTTCATTTTGGATTTCTTTGGTCGAAATGTAAGATTTAGAATATATCAGTAGCGGTTCCTATCTGGGGCGGTTTAGTACAAAGCTAAGAACTTATCTTTGGCGGCTTAAACAACTAAAGTGAATACCCTTCTCTTTTTCTATGTCTGAATCTATTTGTTTACATGACTGGGTTGGTGTTAAGTTAGGTTAGCTAAGTTAGGTTAGGTTAGCTAGTAAACATTTCTCCATGTTTAAGTTAGGTTAGGGTATGTTAGCTTATCATGAGCGCTCATGATAAGCTAACCTAACCTAAACCTATTTTAAACATGGAGAAATGTTTACTAGCTAACCTAATCTAATCACACCTAGCTAACCTAACCTAACCAAACACCAACCCAGACATGCAAACAAATAGATTCAGACATACAAACAGAGAAAGGCATGCACTTTAGTCATTCAAACCAACAAAGACAATCTTGAACTTGCAAAAAACCAACCCAGAAACAAAACACTAGTGAAATATTCTAACTCTTGCATTTCAACGAAAGAAATCCAAAATGAAGTTTGAAAAATCCAGAGAATGTAACTGTGACAAGCTAACGCACAACAAAACCCTACTGAAATATTCCAACTCTTGAATTTCAATGAAAAAAAAATCAAAATGAACTTCGAAAAATCAAGAGAATGCAACTGTGATAAGGTAAACCACGACAAAACATTACTGATTATTCCAACTCTTACATTTCAACGAAAGGAATTCGAAATGAACTTTGAAAAATCAAGAGAATGTAACTGTGACAAGGTAAAACGCGACATAACACTACTTAAATATTCCGTCTTGCATTTCAACGAAAGAAATACAAAATGAACTTTGAAAAATCAAGAGAATGTAACTGTGACAAGCTAACGCACAACAAAACCCTACTGAAATATTCCAACTCTTGAATTTCAATGAAAAAAATTCAAAACGAACTTTGAAAAATCAAGATAATGTAACTGTGACAAGGTAAACCACAACAAAACACTACTGAAATATTCCAACTCTTGCATTTCAACGAAAGAAATTCAAAATGAACTTTGAAAAATCACGAGAATGTAACTGTGACAGGGTAAACCACGACAAAACACTACTGAAATATTCCAACTCTTGCATTTCAACGAAAGAAATTCAAAATTAACTTTGAAAAATCAAGAGAATGTAACTTTGACCCGATAAACCACGACAAAACACTACTAAAATATTCCAACTCTTGCATTTTAACGAAAGAAATTCAAAATGAACTTTGAAAAATCGAGAAAATGTAACTTTGACCCGGTAAACCAAGACAAAACACTACTGAAATATTCCAACTCTTCCATTACAACGAAAGAAATTCAAAATGAACTTTGAAAAATCAAGAGAATGTAACTGCGACAGGGTAAACCACGACATAACACTACTTATTTATTCTGACTCTTGTATTTCAACGAAAGAAATACAAAATGAACTTTGAAAAATCAAGAGAATGTAACTGTGACAAGGTAAACCACGACAAAACACTACTAAAATATTCCAACTCCTGCATTTTAACGAAAGAAATTCAAATAAACTTTGAAAAATCAAGAGAATGAACTTCGACAAGGTAAACCACAACAAAACACTAATAGTGGAAGGGGGAGCCAAAAAGTTGGGGGGATGGGGCTCTTTTGTGTCTCAAAATGCGCAAATAAAAAAGTATTAAAAAATGGGGGGCAAAAAATTTGGGGGACTCTTTGGGGGCGCGGGAGACCATTGGGGGCCCGGGGGCCTTTTAAGTTGGGGGGACTTTGGGGTTGGGTTAGGGGGCCCTTTGGGGTTGGGGTAGGGGGGACCCTTGGGGTTGGGGTAGGGGATATCACAACACTGTTCAAATGGAACTTGTGTATATAACGACCACAGAGTTTCACCCCAAATCATCTTCTAAAATGTCTCAAATTGTTTCGCTTAAATAATATTCTAAGGTTTCTCAAACGGTTTTGCCCAAATAATCCCCTAAAAGTAATTTATGTGTGTTCCTTTTGTTTTGGCATCCCTGCGCTGTCACATTTGAAATTCCTAGGAAACCCTTTCCCGCGTTAATCTCTTCATCTCAAAGATGTTCCTAGCTACACTATTATGGTTTCGATAGAATATCAATTTATCACTCTGACCTAAAGATCGGAGAAGCCATATTTAAAAATAGAATATTAATTAATCTATTTCACTAAAGATCGGAGAAGCCATATTTAAAAATAGAATTTCTATATCTTAACAATCCCGTATAGTTCCTAGGAAACAATTGATGTCATTTCCAATTCCCCTTTCGTAGATCAATAATTCCCACTCCATTATGCAAATCAATTTCTGAGAAATTCTGTCCCCTTCTTTTATGTAATCAATTTCTCAGAAATCCTCTCCCCTCCATTTATGCAAATCAAGTTCTCGGAAATCCACTTCCCCCTCTTGTCCTGGATCAATACATCTCTCCCCCGTTAATGCGCATGTGCAAACTTCCCCCTGGAGTCATTACACCTAGACCAACAACAACAAATCAACCTTGACCCCATTAGACATGATCGATATTCCTTGAATAAATTATATCCCGTCAGCGTTAGACTTAAATGTAGATGGCAGCACGGTTTACGTATCGCGCTGGTACTGTCATTCCTACTCATGTGTCTCACAATCATTTATTTGTGATGTAATATGATGTGATAGGCAGGCTATTATATATATATATATATATATATATATATATATATATATATATATATATATATATATATATATATATATATATATATATATATATATATATATATATATATATATATATATATATATATATATATATATATATATATATATATATATATATATATATATATATATATATATTGATTTTCATTGTCACTTGTCTTATATCCAAGGCTGTTGCTCCAGTGAAGCAGTAGGTTGATTTAAATTATCCTCGACATTTTCGCATTTTAGCATTTTCATGTAACCTTTGGCATAGTTTTTTGTATCTCGCACTATTTCTTCCAATATCTCCGCTGTCACATATCTTCTAGCCACATATTTCTTTGTTCTTTACTTTAATTTTTGATTCGTCCTTATTTCCATTGTCGTAGGTCTTGTAACCATATTTTTTTGTACTTCACTAATTTGCCTCGTTGTAAGTCTCGCTTCCATTTATCTTTAAACCACATATTTCTTTGTCCTTCAATTTCGTTAATCATTACTTCAGAATTTTTTTCAATGACCGTATATAAACTGTTCTTCACTTTCGTTTTTGACTCGTTGCAGTTTCCACTGCCGCTTATCTTTAACCACACATTTCTTTCTATTTCAGTTTCGTTTTTGAGTCGTTGTAATTTTCGTTGCCGCTTAATTTTTAACACATATTTCTTTGTTCTTCACTTTTGTTTTCGACTCATAATTGTCTTTTTTTCCATTATTCTAACCACATATTTTTTCTTCATTTTCGTTTATCATTATCTTCAGATATTTTTTTCAATGCCCTTTGCCTTAGCTGTTTGGATTAGTCTTGTCACATTTGATGGTCTAGGATGTTCATTTGCACAGATTGCAAATTTACTTTTTTTAAGGTCATCCTCTTGATCTTGTCTTATTTGCTGGTCTAGTTTGTTTATTTTGAGCAATAGTTAATTTATGTTTATGTCCTCGAGATAGTTGATAAAACAACTGGAAATGTCTTTTGTAAATAGAATCATTACATTTGATATTTTATACTTAGCCATTTTTTTGTGTATTTTTACATGCGTCATAGATACTAATAATGAAAGAACAGCTCCTAAGGCGTAAACGACGTATTTGTGCTTTTGAAATATGCTCATAAATATGACGTTACTCATATGAATTCTTTTTCGAAATTAAGGCTCTTAAAGAATTTTCTCAAGATTGTGACATATCTAGATGTTTTTTTTTTCAGGCCAAAATATCCCAGGGTGCCAATTTTAAAACAAAAATATGGAGCCGTTGTGGAGAAAAAATTTACACATGCATACATGCATAAACAAATAAATAAATAAATGAATATACAATTGTTTCTCGATTACAAAATACAAAAACACTTACTGAATATAAATTTACATCACCGAATATGAATACATGGATTTACATGTTTCTAAGTTTTGTTCTGTAAATTCTACTAAAACTGTCTGAAAATCTAATTACCTTGCGTCTTCACTTTAAATCGGCATAATTGCTGGACCATTGAATTTATTCCTGATTCATTGTTGATATTAACTTCCCTATACATGGGAAATTCGCCCCATGGAAAATTATCCTAGCAGAAAATCCCCCCCCTACCCTAAAAATGTATGCATAATTCTCAGTAATAAATACTATACATAAACAATGGGCAAAATGTATAACTTAAAGACCTTTCCCCAGGGGCTGTGGCGGAACAAGTTAAGTACAAAGGATAGTTATTGGGTCTTTCAACTATGCTGAACAAAATGACTATCTCAAAATTTTGAATATCCGGTCTTGGGAAAAGGGGGCGTGGGAGGGACATAGTCTGGTCTTTAGGTCTGAGAGATAAAATTAATATTCTATCGAAACCTTAATAGTGTAGCTAGGAAAACCTATGAGATGAAGAAATTAACGCGGGAAATGGTTTCCTAGGAATTTCAAATGTGAACGCGCAGGCATGCCGAAACAAAGTAACACACAGAAATTACGTTTAGGGGATTATTTGGGCGAAACGTTTTGAGACATTTTAGAAAATGATTTGGGCGAAACAGTTTGAGATATTTTAGAAGATGATTTGGGTGAAACAGTTTGAGACATTTTAGAAGATGATTTTAGAAGATGATTTAGAAGATGATTTGGACTGAAACTCTCTGGTCAGAATAATACACAATTTCCATTTGAACAATGTTGTGAGGTCCCATACCCCAACCCCAAAGGGCCCAATCCCCCCGGACCCCCAAAGGACCTCCTCCCCCGGGGCCTCCGAGCCCCCAAAGGGCCCCTGGATCCCCATATGTTTTTTCGTGGTTTACCTTGTTACTGTTACATTCTCTTGATGTTTCAAAGTTCATTTTGGATCATTTTCGTTGAAATGCAAGAGTTGAAATATTTCAGTAGTGTTTTGATGTGGTTTACCTTTTCACAGTTACATTCTCTTGATTTTTCAAAGTTCGTTTTGGATTTCTTTCATTGAAATACAAGAGTTGGAACATTTCAGTAGTGTTTTGTCGTGGTTTACCTTGTCACAGTTACATTCTCTTGATTTTTCAAAGTTAATTTTGGATTTCTTTCATTGAAATGCAAGAGTTGGAATATTTCAGTAGTGTTGTGTCGTGGTTTACCTTGTCACAGTTACACTCTATTGATATTTCAAAGCTCATTTTGGATTTCTTTCATTGAAATGCAAGAGTTGGAATATTTCAGTAGGGATTGTCGTGGTTTACCTTGTCACATTTACATTCTCTTGATTTTTAAAAGTAAATTTTGGATTGTTTTCATTGAAATGCAAGAGTTGGAATATTTCAGTGGTGTTTTGTCGTGGTTTACCTTGTCACAGTTACATTCTCTTGATTTTTAAAAGTAAATTTTGGATTTCTTTCATTGAAATGCAAGAGTTTGAATATTTCAGTAGTGTTTTGTCGTGGTTTACCTTGTCACAATTACATTCTTTTGATTTTTAAAAGTTCATTTTGGATTTCATTCATTGAAATGCAAGGGTTGGAATATTTCAGTAGTGTTTTGTCGTGGTTTACTTTATCACAGTTACATTCTCTTGATTTTTAAAAGTAAATTTTGGATTTCTTTCATTGAAATGCCAGAGTTGGGATATTTCAGTAGTATTTAGTCGTGATTTACCTTGTCAGAGTTACATTCTTTTGATTTTTCAAAGTTCATTTTGGATTTCTTTCATTGATATGCAAGTTGGATTATTTCAGTAGTGTTTTGTCGTGGTTTACCTTGTCACAGTTACATTCTCTTGATTTTTCAAAGTTCATTTTGGATTTCTTTCATTGAAATGCAAGAGTTGAATATTTCAGTAGTGTTTTGTCGTGGTTTACCTTGTCACAGTTACATTCTCTTGATTTTTCAAAGTTTATTTTGAATTTCTTTCATTGAAATGCAAGAGTTGGAATATTTCAGTAGTGTTTCGTCGTGGTTTACCTTGTCAGAGTCACATTCTTTTGATTTTTCAAAGATTATTTTGGATTTCTTTCATTGAAATGCATGAGTTGGAATATTTCAGTAGTGTTTTGTCGTGGTTTACCTTGTCATAGTTACATTCTCTTGATTTTTCAAAGTTTATTTTGGATTTCTTTCATTGAAATGCAAGAGTTGGAATATTTCAGTAGTGTTGTGTCGTGGTTTACTTTGTCACAGTTACATTCTCTTGATATTTCAAAGCTCATTTTGGATTTCTTTCATTGAAATGCAAGAGTTGGAATATTTCAGTAGGGTTTTGTCGTGGTTTACCTTGTCACATTTACATTCTCTTGAATTTTAAAAGTAAATTTTTGATTTCTTTCGTTGAAATGCAAGAGTTGGAATATTTCAGTAGTGCTTTGTCGTGGTTTACCTTGTCACAGTTACATTCTTTTGATTTTTCAAAGTTCATTTTGGATTTCATTCATTGAAATGTAAGAGTTGGAATATTTCAGTAGTGTTTTGTCGTGGTTTACTTTGTCACAGTTACATTTTCTTGATTTTTAAAAGTAAATTTTGGATTTCTTTCATTGAAATGCAAGAGTTGGAATATTTCAGTAGTATTTAGTCGTGATTTACCTTGTCACAGTTACATTCTTTTGATTTTTCAAAGTTCATTTTGGATTTCTTTCATTGATATGCAAGTTGGATTATTTCAGTAGTGTTTTGTCGGGGTTTACCTTGTCACAGTTACATTCTCTTGATTTTTCAAAGTTCATTTTGGATTTCTTTCATTGAAATGCAAGAGTTGAATATTTCAGTAGTGTTTTGTCGTGGTTTACCTTGTAACAGTTACATTCTCTTGATTTTTTAAAGTTCATTTTGGATATCTTTAATTGAGATGCAAGAGTTGGAATATTTCAATAGTGTTTTGTCGTGGTTTTACTTGTCACAGTTACATTCTCTTTATGTTTCAATGTTCACTTTGGATTTCTTTCATTGAAATGAGAGAGTTGGAATATTTCATTAGTGTTTTGTCGTGGTTTATCTTGTCACAGTTACCTTCTCTTTATTATTCAAAGTTCATTTTGAATTTTTTTCATTGAAATGCAAGAGTTGGAATATTTCAGTAGTGTTTTGTCGTGGTTTACCTTGTCACAGTTACATTCTCTTGATTTTTCAAAGTTCATTTTTGATTTCTTTCACTGAAATGCAAGATTTGGAATATTTAGTAGTGTTTTGTCGCGGTTTACCTTGTCACAGCTACATTCTCTTGATTTTTCAAAGTTCCTTTCGGATTTCTTTCATTAAAATGCAAGAGTTGGAATATTTCATTAGTGTTTTTTCGTGGTTTACCTTTTCACAGTTAAATTCTCTTGATCTTTCAAAGTTCATTTTGGATTTCTTTCATTGAAATGCAAGAGTTGGAATATTTCAGTAGTGTTTTGTCGTGGTTTTCCTTGTCGCAGTTACACTCTCTTGATTTTTTCAAAGTTCATTTTGGATTTCTTTCATTGAAATATAAGAGTTGGAATATTTCAGTAGTGTTTTGTCGTGGTTTACCGTGTCAAAGTTACATCCTCTCGATTTTTCAAAGTTCATTTTGGATTTCCTTCATTGAAATGCAAGAGTTGGAATATTTCAGTAGTGTTTCGTCGTGGTTTACCTTGTCAGATTCACATTCTTTTGATTTTTCAAAGTTCATTTTGGACTTCTTTCATTGAAATGTAAGAGTTGGAATATTTCAGTAGTGTTCTGTCGTGGTTTACCTTGTCAGAGTTACAATCTCTTGATTTTTCAAAGTTCATTTTAAATTTCTTTAATTGAAATGCAAGGGTTGGAATATTTCAGTAGTGTTTTGTCATGGTTTACCTTGTCACAGTTACATTCTCTGGATTTTTCAAAGTTCATTTTGGATTTCTTTCATTGAAATGCAAGAGTTGGAATATTTCAGTAGTGTTTTGGCGTGGTTTACCTTGTCAGAGTTACATTCTCTCGATTTTTCAAAGTTCATTTTGGATTTCTTTCATTGAAATGCAAGAGTTGGAATATTTCAGTTGTGTTTTGTCATGGCTTATCTTGTCAAAGTTACATTCCATTGATTTTTCAAAGTTCATTTTGGATTTCTTTCATTGAAATGCAAGAGTTGGAATATTTCTGTAGTGTTTTGTCGTGATTTACCCTGTCACAGTTACATTCTCTTGATTTTTCAAAGTTCATTTTTGATTTCTTTCATTGAAATGCAAGATTTGGAATATTTCAGTAGTGTTTTGTCGTGGTTTACCTTGTCACAGTTACAATCTCTTGATTTTTCAAAGTTCATTTTGGATTTCTTTCATTAAAATGCAAGAGTTGGAATATTTCAGTAATATTTTGTCGTGGTTTACCCTGTCATAGTTACATTCTTTTGATTTTTCAAAGTTCATTTTTCGATTTCTTTCATTGAAATGCAAGGGTTGGAACATTTCAGTAGTGTTTTGTCGTGGTTTGCCTTGTCACAGTTACACTATCTTGATTTTTCAAAGTTCATTTTTGGATTTCTTTCATTGAAATGCAAGAGTTGTAATATTTCAGTAATGTTTTGTCGTGGTTTATCTTGTCACAGTTACATTCTCTTGATTTTTCAAAGTTCATTTTGGATTTCTTTCATTGAAATGCAAGAGTTAGAATATTTAAGTAGTGTTTTGTCGTGGATTACCTTTTCACAGTTACATTCTCTTGATTTTTCAAAGTTCATTTTGTATTTATTTCATTGAAATGCAAGAGTTGGAATATTTCATTAGTGTTTTGTCGTAGTTTACCTTTTCACAGTTACATTCTCGTGATTTTTCAAAGTTCATTTTATGGTTTCTTTCATTGAAATGCAAGAGTTGAAATATTTCAGTAGTGTTTCGTCGTGGTCTACCTTGTCACAGTTACATTCTTTTGATTTTTCAAAGTTCATTTTGAACTTCTTTCATTGAAATGTAAGAGTTGGAATATTTCAGTAGTGTTTTGTCGTGGTTACCTTGTCACAGTTACAATCTCTTGATTTTTCAAAGTTCATTTTGGATTTCTTTCATTGAAATGCAAGAGCTGGAGTATTTCTGTAGTGTTTTGTCGTGGTTTACCTTGTCACAGTTACATTCTCTGGATTTTTCAAAGTTCATTTGGATTTCTTTCATTGAAATGCAAGAATTGGAATATTTCAGTAGTGTTTCCTTGCGGTTTACCATTTCACTGTTACATTCACTGGACGTTTCAAAGTTCATTTTGGATCTTTTTCGCTGAAATGCAGAAGTTGGATTATTTCAGTCGTGTTTTCTCATGGTTTACCTTGTCACTGTAACGTCCTCTTGATGTTTCAAAGTTCATTTTGGATCCTTTTCATTGAAATGCAAGAGTTGGATTATTTCAGTAGTTTTTTCTTGTGGTTTACCATATCACTGTTACTTTCTCTTGATGTTTCAAAGTTCATTTTGGATCCTTTTCGTTGAAATGCAAGAGTTGGATTATTTCAGTATTCTTTTGTCGTGGTTTACCATGTCATTGTTACATTCTCTTGATTTTTCAAAGTTCATTTTGGATCCTTTTCGTTGAAATGCAAGAGTTGGAATATTTCAGTAGTGTTTTGTCGTGGATTACCTTTTCACAGTTACATTCTCTTGATTTATCAAAGTTCATTTTGGATTTCTTTCATTGAAATGCAAGAGTTTGAATATTTCAGTAGTGTTTTGTCGTGGTTTACCTTGTCATAGTTACATTCTCTTGATTTTTCAAAGCTCGTTTTTGATTTCTTTCATTGAAATGCAAGAGTTGGAATATTTCAGTTGTGTTTTGTCGTGGTTTACCTTGTCACAGTTACATTCTCTGGATTTTTCAAAGTTAATTTTGGATTTCTTTCATTTAAATGCAAGAGTTGGAATATTTCAGTAGTGTTTTGTCGTGGCTTACCTTGTCACAGTTACATTCCATTGATTTTTCAAAGTTTATTTTGGATTTCTTTCATTGAAATGTAAGAGTTGGAATATTTCTGTAGTGTTTTGTCGTGATTTACCCTGTCACAGTTACATTTTCTTGATTTTTCAAAGTTCATTTTGGATTTCTTTCATTGAAATGCAAGATTTGGAATATTTCAGTAGTGTTTTGTCGTGGTTTACCTTGTCACAGTTACAATCTCTTGATTTTTCAAAGTTCATTTTGGATTTCCTTCATTCAAATGCAAGAGTTGGAATATTTCAGTAGTGTTTTGTCGTGGTTTCCCTTGTCACAGTTACATTCTCTGGATTTTTCAAAGTTAATTTTAGATTTCTTTCGTTGAAATGCAAGGGTTGGAACATTTCAGTAGTGTTTTGTCGTGGTTTACCTTGTCACACTTACATTCTCTTGATTTTTCAAAGTTCATTGTGGATTTCTTTCATTAAAATGCAAAAGTTGGAATATTTCAGCAGTGTTTTGTCGTGGTTTATCTTGTCACAGTTACATTCTCTTGATTTTTCAAAGTTCATTTTGGATTTCTTTCATTAAAATGCAAGAGTTAGAATATTTCAGTATTGTTTTGTCGTGGATTACCTTTTCACAGTTACATTCTCTTGATCTTTCAAAGTTCATTTTGGATTTCTTTCATTGAAATTCAAGAGTTGGAATATTTCAGTAGTGTTTCGTCGTGGTTTACCTTGTCAGAGTCACATTCTTTTGATTTTTCAAAGTTCATTTTGGATTTCTTTCATTGAAATGCAAGAGTTGGAACATTTCATTAGTGTTTTGTCGTGGTTTACCTTGTCACAGTTACATTCTCTTGATCTTTCAAAGTTCATTTTGGATTTTTTTCATTGAAATTCAAGAGTTGGAATATTTCAGTAGTGTTTCGTCGTGGTTTACCTTGTCAGAGTCACATTCTTTTGATTTTTCAAAGTTCATTTTGGATTTCTTTCATTGAAATGCAAAAGTTGGAATATTTCAGTAGTGTTTTGTCGTGGTTACCTTGTCACAGTTACAATCTCTTGATTTTTCAAAGTTCATTTTGGATTTCTTTCATTGAAATGCATGAGCTGGAATATTTCAGAAGTGTTTTGTCGTGGTTTACCTTGTCACAGTTACATTCTCTGGATTTTTCAAAGTTCATTTGGATTTCTTTCATTGAAATGCAAGAATTGGAATATTTCAGTAGTAGCTTTTCTTGCGGTTTACTTTTTCACTGTTACATTCACTGGACGTTTCAAAGTTCATTTTGGATCTTTTTCGTTGAAATGCAGAAGTTGGATTATTTCAGTAGTGTTTTCTCATGGTTTACCTTGTCACTGTAGCTTTCTCTTGATGTTTCAAAGTTCATTTTGGATCCTTTTCATTGAAATGCAAGAGTTGGATTATTTCAGTAGTGTTTTGTTGTGGTTTACCATGTCACTGTTACATCCTCTTGATGTTTAAAAGTTTATTTTGAATCCTTTTCGTTGAAATGCAGGAGTTGGATTATTTCAGTATTCTTTTGTCGTGGTTTACCATGTCATTGTTACATTCTCTTGATTTTTCAAAGTTCATTTTGGATCCTTTTCGTTGAAATGCAAGAGTTGGAATATTTCAGTAGTGTTTTGTCGTGGATTACCTTGTCACAGTTACATTCTCTTGATTTTTCAAAGTTCATTTCTGGATTTCTTTCATTGAAATGCAAGAGTTTGAATATTTCAGTAGTGTTTTGTCGTGGTTTACTTTGTCACAGTTACATTATCTTGATTTTTCAAAGTTCATTTTTGATTTTTTTCATTGAAATGCAAGATTTGGAATATTTCAGTAGTGTTTTGTCGTGGTTTACCTTGTCACAGTTACAATCTCTTGATTTTTCAAAGTTCATTTTGGATTTCTTTCATTCAAATGCAAGAGTTGGAATATTTCAGTAGTGTTTTGTCGTGGTTTCCCTTGTCACAGTTACATTCTCTGGATTTTTCAAAGTTCATTTTGGATTGTATTGATTCACAGTTCAAAGAGAGAACACCTAAGAGGATTATAAATTGAAATCTAGTTGGCTTTGAACTTGACCTAGTTTTCGATATCAGTTAATTAAGAGCTTCTACTTGCCAAGTCACCTTGTTTGACTGGTTTGCTGGCGTGCTGACTACAAGCCTAAGGAATATTGCCAATTGAAGTTAAATTACAGCTGCATTTTTTTTTGGAAAAGTGGGGGGTTTAATATTGCCCCCCTTGCGTGTAAGTCTTCGTTTTATGTTTTTATAAGCTAGATTTTCTCCTGAGCAGCTAATTAATCAACAATGGCGGTAACCCAATCATCGTTTGAAAAAGCAATTAAGGACTTGAAGGAACGCCTGATTTCAATTTCTAATGATCAATCTTCGATCAAAGCCCACCAGGCTGGAGTGTCATCCAAGCTCGATACAGTTATGTCTGACATACAGTCACTCAGGCAAAGCTTAGCAGATAAAGATGCTGAAATAGTTGAAATACGATCTTCTATAGAAAGCCATCTAGCTGAGCGTGTGAAACTCGAAAAAGGTTGCTTGATCTAGAAGTTAAAGATCGTCAGCTGAATTTAATTATTCACGGCCTGCGAAAAGAGAAATCAGGCCAATCTCTTACCAAAAATATTGAGACTTTATTCAAAGAGAAAATAGAGATTGAAAAAGACATTCCTCTTAAAAAAGTGTACCGCATAAAGAGTGTTAGCCCCATTACAGTTAGAAACAACAAACAAGCTGGAGTATCACCTGTTCTTATTTCTTGTGCGAACAATTTGGACTTGCAAATGTTATTGGGCAGTGTAGGCAAACTTAAAGGAAGCGGTATGAGAATATGTACTGATTTGCCTCCTTCACTAAATGCCCTACGTAATGAGCTTTTGGCCAAGGCACGTGATCCTAAAGCTCAGAAAATACCCAAGTTCACGCGAGTGAAACAATCCGGGGCCAGACTATTGCTGCAAACTAGAAACGAGATTACTGGCCCATGGGTTACACATGACGAATGCTAATATTGGTTGTATATAAATCTGTATAATGATTTGTCAGATTGATTATGTTTTTTTTTTATTATTCAGTATATATTCTATGCTGCTTAGGAATCTGAAGATCGATAAGTAAAGTGTCCTACTTAAAAAAAAGTGTATTAATCTCATTCTCTATGTTCTTCTTTATTTTTGTTTCCTTTCTTTTTGCTCTTTTCGCTCCTATGTGCTTTCCTTTTTTCCGTATTTTTCACTTATTTCCAAATCCCTGCTCATCTATCTCTGAGCTCCTAGGCCTAATTCTATTAAAATTGGTTCAGTTTTCTTACCGTATATCTTTTGTTGCAGAAATTCTACAGGAACGTACTGCCGTTGACTTTTTTCCACTGTGTCGCCCCAGCCCACCGCCAAGTGGAGAATATGGGTGAGTTATTTTTTCTTTTAATTTGAATAGTGGTGGCTGTGGTGGAACTCGCGATAGGTTGAGTGAGTTGGATGAGAGACCCTTGAATTTATTACAGATTCTTTAATGCACTGATAGAGAGGATGAAAACACTTATGATTATTTTATTAATAATTTACCCATGAACAAATACCTTTCTCTAGGAATGATTATGAGTAAACCAACAAAGAAGTGTCTGAGAACAGCATTTCTAAATTGTTGTGGAATTATGAGTAATTTAGAAAATATTTCACTATTGCTTCCCGACCATAAGATTGATGTTTTTGGTGCATGTGAAACATTTTTAAATGAGTAATCTTCTGAGCTGGCTCATATAAATGGGTATAAGTCGTTATTTAAACATAGAATAGGTAGACCGAGAGGAGGGTTGGCTTTTTTTGTAAATGATAGTATACCTGTAAGAGAAGTGAATGATTATGATTACCTTTATGAAGAAATGGCATTTGAATTTTTTGCTATTGAGCTAGATTTAAGTCCTTCGAAAGTATTATGTTGCGTCCTATATAGGCCGCTTAGTTCGGCTGCTAAACAATTTGTAGAAAAGTTCGAAGAACTTAGCTCGCTGATGACCCAAAGAAAGTGTAAGTTAATGATGTTGGGGGATTTTAATATTGATATTAGTAATGTACATAGGGATGTGAATTCAATGCTTTCGAATAATGTTGCCGTTGACTTTGTAACGATTTGTATGTCCGCGGGTTTGCTTCCAACATGCCGGATCCCGACGAGAATCACGGAGTCGTCAGCGTCGTTAATTGACAATATTTTCACAAATTTAGAGACACTAGGCTGTAACGTTATAGTTGATGATACTTCTGACCATTTTACGATCCTGTGTGACCTTGAAACGGGTCCCTCCCCTAAACCCTCTTCATTGAGGTCAAGAAGACTGGACGCTGCTTCGATTGATAAACTGAAAAGTTTACTGTCCCAAGTCAACCGGTCTCCCTGCTTAAAATGTGACGACGTGGACAAAGCTACAGAATACTTCATCAATCAGTTTGAAATTGTACTTAATAAGGCATGTCCTTCATCAAGCAGGCAAGCTAGGCGTTATATTAAACCAAAGAAACCATGGATTACAGCTGCTGATCTGTCCTCTATACATACCAAAAATAACCTCTTCAGGAAATTCATGGCAGATCCTACACATGAAAATCAGGCCAAATTTCGGCAGTACAGAAATTGTCTGACGAAATTACTGCGACAAGCGAAGCAGTCATACTATCTTCAGGAATTCAAAAATGCTGAAGGGTCCCCAAAAAAGACATGGTTGATTATTAATGAATGCCTTGGGAAAAATAAAATGAAAAACATTCTGGAAGAGATATTATTGCCAAAAGACAAGAAAATTTTTAAAGGAAAGTGAAATGTTGACGGTGTCCTAAATGAGCACTTCACAAATTTTGGTCACGGAACATCGCTTGAGGCACCAACTCGAAGTTTACCCGATTCAGCATATTCTGCTTACATGCCGCCTCCATCGGATTGCTCTCTTTTCCTAACGCTGGTCTCAGCAGATGAATTACTGCAAGTTATATACCAACTGAAGAATGGGTCGTCGGAAGGTATGGATGGTTCATCGACAAGCCTATTAAAACGGATAATGCCTGATGTTACAGAATTTTTAGTTCATATTATCAACTTATGTTTGTCAAGTGGACTTTCCCCAACTTGCTTAAAGTCTGCGCGTGTTTTAACCCTGTACAAGGGTGATGATGTGAAAGATACAACAAACTCAGGCCAATCTTGATCCTATCTTCATTAGCAAAAATTATTGAACGATGTCTTTACAACCGCATGGTGAAGTTTTTTGATAAGAGGGGATGTTTTAATCACCTTCAGTTTGGGTTTAGGAATGGTCATAGCTCTGAACATGCAATTTTGGCACTCACACAGTTTATACACAACGCTTTGGATAAAAAAGAAATTCCAGCTACTATATTTATAGATATTAAAAAAGCGTTCGATACTATATGTCATACAATTTTGCTTCGTAAACTGGAAAATTATGGTATACGTGGACCTACAAATTCTCTGATTGACTCATATTTAACTGGGCGCAGTCAGTTTGTGGATGGTGGAAATGCTACCTCTTCACTACTTGGTATCACTGGTCAAGTCGGCGTTCCTCAAGGATTCATACTTGGACCTCTACTCTTTCTTATTTATGTTAACGACATCAACAGGGCGCTGGATGATCTCGGGCTAAATGTCCTATTCGCTGATGATACAGCCTGCACAGTGAGTGGAACTGATGAAAGATCGCTTAAGAAGAATTTGTTGGCAGCTTTCGAAAGGATAGAAACTTGGTTTAGTGCAAATAAATTATCTGTTAATATGTCAAAAACCAAGTTCATGATTTTCTCTCGTACTGACCAGTCATTACCTGAACTTAGTAGACTACCCATTGATGAATATACTTATTTGGAGCGTGTATCTACTATGAGATATTTAGGAGTGCTAGTTGATCAGAATATGAGTTGGAAGGAACACATTGCTAAATTGCGGATGAAGTTGGGAAGGAATGTTGGAATATTGCGGTATTTGAAATTTATTCTACCTTTTCATGCGATGAGATCGGTATATTTTGCCCTAGTTCATTCTTATCTGAGTTATTGTCCCCTGATTTTTCTGAATACATTTAAAACTCCTATAAAACCACTTCAAAGGCAGCAAAATAAAGCACTGCGTATTCTGAAAACTTTCAGTCCCTCCCCAATATCCCTACCATCAAAATTGCCAAATAAAAGTATATTTTCTTTCCTTTATATATTACCAATGGAATTATTATTATCTTTTCATGGAGTGATGTTTTGTGTTAAGTATTTTGCTCAAATTCTACCGAAAATTTTCTATGCTATGGATCTATTTAACCAATGTGAGCACGATTATGGAACGAGGGGATCTTTCAAGTATGTTGAGCCCCGAGCTTGCACTGAGAGATCAAGGTTCTCACTCAGGCACTGCATAACCAAACTTTGGGAATGTGCACGGGTCGGGTCTTCATAGTAGTCTTTCTGTGGGTACACTGCGGGGTCATTTAAAAACTCTTTTACTAACCCTTTGATCTTTTTAATTTTTTTTTTAAATTCAGTTATGGCCTTCCCGCTGGCACATTCTATTGGTAGGGTTTCCCCACGGCTTCACTTCACTATTTTTGGTGTTTTGTTTTAGTTTGTTCTCCATTTGGCTGCTGGCATGGGGTGATGGTTGGTAAGTCTTACATTTTTCTTTCTTTTTTATCTATTTACAAAAGTGTGATTATGTACAAATGCAGTTATATATTATGTCTTTGTTGTTTTTATTTGTTATTGGTTGCCTGGTAATACGAGCTAGACTCTCGGCCAGGCATACCCATATTGTAGTTGTATTTAGTTTATAAATAAAAGAACCTGAACCTGATTTCTTTCATTGAAATGCAAGAGTTGGAGCATTTCAGTAGTTTTTTCTTATGCTTTTCCTTGTGATAGTTATATTTTCTTGATTTTTCAAAGCTCATTTCGAATTTCTTTCGTTGAAATGTAAGAGTTGGAATATTTAAATAGTGTTTTGTAATAGTTAATAATGTCATACTAACATTCTAATGATTTTTCAATGTTCATTTCCGATTTTTTTAATTAAAATGCAAGAGTTGGAATATTTCAGTAGTGTTTTGTCGTGGATTACCTTGTCACAGTTACATTCTCTTGATTTTTCAAATTTCATTTTGAATTTTTTTCATTGAAATGCAAGAGTTGGTATATTTCATTAGTGTTTATTAGTGGTTTACCTTGTGACTGTTACATTCTCTTGATTTTTAAAGGTTCATTTTGGATTTCTTTCCTTAAAATGCAAGAGTTGGAATTTTTCAGTAGTGTTTTGTCGTGGTCTACCTTGTCACAGTTACATTCTATTGATTTTTCAAAGTTCATTTTGGATTTCTTTAATTGAAATGTAAGAGTTGGAATATTTCAGTAGTGTTTTGTCGTGGTTTACCTTGTCACAGTTACAATCTCTTTATTTTTCAAAGTTCATTTTGGATTTCTTTCATTGAAATGCAAGAGCTGGAATATTTCTGTAGTGTTTTGTCGTGGTTTACCTTGTCACAGTTACATTCTCTGGATTTTTCAAAGTTCATTTGGATTTCTTTCATTGAAATGCAAGAATTGGAATATTTCAGTAGTGTTTTCTTGCGGTTTACCATTTCACTGTTACATTCACTGGACGTTTCAAAGTTCATTTTGGATCTTTTTCGTTGAAATGCAGAAGTTGGATTATTTCAGTAGTGTTTTCTCATGGTTTACCTTGTCACTGTAGCATTCTCTTGATGTTTCAAAGTTCATTTTGGATCCTTTTCATTGAAATGCAAGAGTTGGATTATTTCAGTAGTGTTTTGTTGTAGTTTACCATGTCACTGTTACATCCTCTTGATGTTTCAAAGTTCATTTTGGATCCTTTTCGTTGAAATGCAAGAGTTGGATTATTTCAGTATTCTTTTGTCGTGGTTTACCATGTCAGTGTTACATTCTCTTGATTTTTCAAAGTTCATTTTGGATCCTTTTTTGTTGAAATGCAAGAGTTGGAATATTTCAGTAGTGTTTTGTCGTGGATTACCTTGTCACAGTTACATTCTTTCGATTTTTCAAAGTTAGTTTTGTATTTCTTTCGTTGAAATGCAAGAGTTGGAATATTTCAGTAGTGTTTTGTCTTGGCTTACATTGTCGCCTTTACAAGCTCTTGATTTTGCAAAGTTCATTTTCGATTTCTTTAGTAGACGAACATGAGTTTGATTAATTCAGTAGTGTTTGTTATCCTTTACCTTTTTACTCTTATATTCTCTTGATTTTTCAAAGTTTATTTTGGATTTATTTCATTGAAATGCAAGAGTTGGAATATTTCAGTAGTGTTTTGTCATGGTTTACCTTGTCGCACATACATTCTATTGATTTTTCAAAGTTCATTTTGGATTTCTTTCATTGAAATGTAAGAGTTAGAATATTTAAGTAGTGTTTTGTCGTGGATTACCTTGTCACAGTTACATTCTCTTGATTTTTCAAAGTTCATTTTGTATTTATTTCATTGAAATGCAAGAGTTGGATTATTTCAGTAGTGTTTTGTCGTGGTTTACCTTGTCACACTTACATTCTCTTGATTTTTCAAAGTTCATTTTGGATTTCTTTCATTGAAATGCAAGAGTTGGAATATTTCAGTAGTGTTTCGTCGTGGTTTACCTTGTCAGAGTCACATTCTTTTGATTTTTCAAAGTTCATTTTGGACTTCTTTCATTGAAATGTAAGAGTTGGAATATTTCAGTAGTGTTTTGTCGTGGTTTACCTTGTCACAGTTACAATCTCTTTATTTTTCAAAGTTCATTTTGGATTTCTTTCATTGAAATGCAAGAGCTGGAATATTTCAGTAGTGTTTTGTCGTGGTTTACCTTGTCACAGTTACATTCTCTGGATTTTTCAAAGTTCATTTGGATTTCTTTCATTGAAATGCAAGAATTGGAATATTTCAGTAGTGTTTTCTTGCGGTTTACCATTTCACTGTTACATTCACTGGACGTTTCAAAGTTCATTTTGGATCTTTTTCGTTGAAATGCAGAAGTTGGATTATTTCAGTAGTGTTTTCTCATGGTTTACCTTGTCACTGTAGCATTCTCTTGATGTTTCAAAGTTCATTTTGGATCCTTTTCATTGAAATGCAAGAGTTGGATTATTTCAGTAGTGTTTTGTTGTAGTTTACCATGTCACTGTTACATCCTCTTGATGTTTCAAAGTTCATTTTGGATCCTTTTCGTTGAAATGCAAGAGTTGGATTATTTCAGTATTCTTTTGTCGTGGTTTACCATGTCAGTGTTACATTCTCTTGATTTTTCAAAGTTCATTTTGGATCCTTTTTTGTTGAAATGCAAGAGTTGGAATATTTCAGTAGTGTTTTGTCGTGGATTACCTTTTCACAGTTACATTCTCTTGATTTTTCAAAGTTAATTTTAAATTTCTTTCATTGAAATGTAAGAGTTGCTATATTTCAGTAGTGTTTTGTAGTGGTTTACCATATCACAGTTACATTCTTATGATTTTTCAAAGTTCATTTTGAATTTCTTTCATTGAAATTAAAGAGTTGAATTATTTCAGTAGTGTTATGTCGTGGTTTATCTTGTCACAGTTACATTCTCTTGATTTTTCAAAGTTTATTTTGGATTTCTTTCTTTGAAATACAAGAGTTGGAATATTTCAGTAGTGTTTTGTCATGATTAACCTTGTCACAGTTTCATTCTCGTGATTTTTCAAAGTTCATTTTGGATTTCTTTGATTGAAATGTAAGAGTTGGAACATTTCAGTAGTTTTTTATCGTGGTTTATTTTGTCACAGTTACATTCTCTTGATTTTTCAAAGTTCATTTTGTATTTCTTTCATTGAAATGCAAGAGTTGGAATATTTCAGTAGTGTTTTGTCATGGTTTACCTTGTCACAGTGACATTATCTTGATTTTTCAAAGTTCATTTTGGATTTCTTTCACTGAAATGCAAGAGATGGAATATTTCAGTAGTGTTTTGTCGTGGTTTAGCTTGTCACACTTACATTCTCTTGATTTTTTAAGTTCATTTTGGATTTCTTTCATTGTAATGTAAGAGTTGGAATATTTCAGTAGTGTTTTGTCGTGGTTTAGCTTGTCACAGTTACATTCTCTTGATTTTTCAAATTTCATTTTAGATTTCTTTCATTGAAATGCAAGATTTGGAATATTTCAGTAGTGTTTTGTCGTGGTTTAGCTTGTCACAGTTACATTCTCTTGATTTTTCAAAGTTCATTTTGGATTTCTTTCATTGACATGCAAGAGTTGGAATATTTTAGTAGTGTTTTGTCGTGGTTTACCTTGTCAGAGATACATTCTCTTGATTTTTCAAAGTCCATTTTGGATTTCTTTCATTGAAATCCAAGAGTTGGAATATTTCAGAAGTGTTTTGTTGTGGTTTACCTTATCACAGTTACATTCTCTTGATTTTCCAAAGTTCATTTTGGATTTCTTTCGTTGAGATGCAAAAGTTGGAATATTTCAGTAGTGTTTTGTTGTGGTTTACCTTGTCACAGTTACATTCTCTTGATGTTTCAAAGTTCATTTTGGATTTATTTCATTGAAATGTAAGAGCTGGAATATTTCAGTAGTGCTTTGTCGTGGTTTACCATGTCGCAGTTACATTCTCTAGATGTTTCAAAGTTCATTTTGGATTTTTTTCGTTGAAATGCAACAGTTGGATTATTTCAGTAGTGTTTTCTCATGGTTTATCTTGTCACTGTTATATTTTATTAATGTTTCAAAGTTCATTATTGATTTTTTCGTTGAAATGCAAGAGTTAGAATATTTTAGTAGTTTGTTGTCATGGGTTCCCTTGTCATTGTTACATTTTCTTGACGTTTCAAAGTTCATTTTGGATTTTTTTTTTTATTTGAAAGTAAAAGTTGGAATATTTCAGTAGTGTATTTTCGTGGTTTGCCTTTTCACTGTTACAGTCTCTTGATGTTTCAAAGTTTATTTTGTCTTTTTCGTTGAAATGCAAGAGTTGGAATATTTCAGTAGTGTTTTGTCGTGGTTTAGCTTGTCACAGTTACATCTCGTGATTTTTCTCCGTTCATTTTGGATTTCTTTCATTGAAATGCAAGAGTTGGAATATTTCAGTAGTGTTTTGTCGTGGTTTACCTTGTCACAGTTACATTCTCTTTATTTTTCAATGTTCATTTTGGATTTCTTTCATTGAAATGCAAGAGTTGGAATATTTCAGTAGTGTTTTGTTGTGGTTTACCTTATCAAAGTTATATTCTCTTGATTTTCCAAAGTTTATTTTGGATTTCTTTCATTGAAAAGCAAGAGATGGAACATTTCATTGGTTTTTTGTCGTCGTTTACCTTGTCACAGTTACATTCTCATGATTTTTCAAAGTTCATTATGGATTTCTTTCATTGAAATGTAAGAGTTGGAATATTTCAGTAGTGTTTTGTCGTGGTTTAGCTTGTCACAGTTACATTATCTTGATTTTTCAAATTTCATTTTGGATTTCTTTCATTGAAATGCAAGATTTGGAATATTTCATTAGTGTTTTGTCGTGGTTTAGCTTGTCAAAGTTACATTCTCTTGATTTTTCAAAGTTCATTTTGGATTTCTTTCATTGAAATTCAAGAGTTGGAATATTTCAGTAGTGTTTTGTCGTGGTTTACCTTGTCACAGATACATTCACTTGATTTTCCAAAGCTCATTTTTGATTTCTTTCGTTGTAATGCAAGATTTGAAATATTTCACCAGTGTTTTTTCGTGGTTTACCTTCCCACTGTTACACTCTCTTGATTTTTCAAAGTTTATTTTGGATTTCTTTCATTGAAATGCAAGAGTTGGAATATTTCAGTAGTGTTTTGTCGTGGTTTACCATGTACAAGTTACATTCTCTTGATGTTTCAAAGTTCATTTTGGATATTTTTCGTTGAAATGCAACAGTTGGATTATTTCAGTAGTGTTTTCTCATGGTTTATCTTGTCACTGTTACATTCTCTTGACGTTTCAAAGTTCATTTTGGATATTTTCCGTTGAAATGCAAGAGTTGGAATATTTCAGAAGTGTTTGTTCGTGGTTTACCTTCTCACTGTTACATTCTCTTGACGTTTCAAAGATAATTTTGGATCTTTTTCGTTGAAATGCAAGAGTTGGATTATTTTAGTAGTGTTTTCTCATGGTTTACCTTGTCACCGTTACATTCTCTTGGCGTTTCAAAGTTCATTTTGGATTTCTTTCATTGAAATGCAAGAGTTGGAATATTTCAGTAGTGTTTTGTCGTGGTTTACCATGTCACAGTTACATTCTCTTAATGTTTCAAAGTTCATTTTGGATATTTCTCGTTGAAATGCAAGAGTTAGAATATTTCAGTAGTGTTTTGTTGTGGTTTAGCTTGTCACAGTTACATTCTCTTGATTTTTCAAAGTTCATTTTGGATTTCTTTCATTGAAATGAAAGAGTTGGAATATTTCAGTATAATTTTTTCGTGGTTTACCTTGTCACAGTTACATTCTCTGGATTTTTCAAAGTCCATTTTGAATTTCTTTCATTGAAATGCAAGAGTTGGAATATTTCAGTAGTGTTTTGTTGTGGTTTACCTTATCACAGTTACATTCTCTTGATTTTTCAAAGTTTATTTTGGATTTCTTTCATTGAAATGCAAGAGTTGGAATATTTCAGTAGTGTTTTGTCTTGGTTTACCGTATCACTGTTACATTCTATTGATTTTTCAAAGTTTATTTTGCATTTTTTTTTCGTTGAAATGCAAGAGTTGGATTGTTTCAGTAGTGTTTTGTCGTGGTTTACATGTCATTCTTACATTCTCTTGATGTTTCAAAGTTTATTTTGGATTTTTTTTTTGAAAAGCAAGAGTTGGATTGTTTTAGTAGTGTTTTGTCGTGGTTTACATGTCATTCTTACATTCTCTTGATGTTTCAAAGTTTATTTTGGATTTTTTTTTTGAAAAGCAAAAGTTAGAATATTTCAGTAGTGTTATGTCACAGTTTACCTTGTCACTGTTGCATTCTCTTGACGTTTCAAAGTTTATTTTGGATCCTTTTCAATGAAATGCAAGAGTTGGGATATTTCAGTAGTGTCTTGTCGTGTTTTACCTTGACACTGTTACATTCTCTTGACGTTTCAAAGTTCATTTTGGATTTCTTTCGTTGAAATGCAAAGAGTTGGAATATTTTAGTAGTGTTTGTCGTGGTTTACCTTGTCACAGTTACATTCTCTTGATTTTTCAAAGTTTATTTTGGATTTCTTTCATTGAAATGCAAGAGTTGGAATGTTTCAGTAGTGTTTTCTCATGGTTTACCTTGTCACTGTTACATTCTCTTGACGTTTCAAAGTTTATTTTGGATCCTTTTCATTGAAATGCAAGAATTGGATTATTTTAGTAGTGTTTTCTCATGGTTTACCTTGTCACTGTTACATTCTCTTGACGTTTCAAAGTTCATTTTGGATTTTTTTTTTTCGTTAAAATGCAAGAGTTGGAATATTTCAGTAGTGTTTTCTTGCGGTTTACCATTTCACTGTTACATTCATTTGACGTTTCACAGTTCATTTTGGATCTTTTTCGTTGAAATGCAGAAGTTGGATTATTTCAGTAGTGTTTTGTCATGGTTTACCTTGTCACAGTTACATTCTCTTGATTTTTCAAAGTTTATTTTGGATTTCTTTCATTGAAATGCAAGAGTTGGAATATTTCAGTAGTGTTTTGTCGTGGTTTACCATGTCACAGTTACATTCTCTTGATGTTCCAAAGTTCATTGTGGATATTTTTGGTTGAAATGTAACAATTGGATTATTTCAGTAGGGTTTTCTCATGGTTTATTTTGTCACTGTTACATTCTCTTGACGTTTCAAAGTTCATTTTGGATCTTTTTCGCTGAGATGCAAGAGTTGGAATATTTCAGAAGTGTTTGTTCATGGTTTACCTTCTCACTGTTACATTCTCTTGACATTTCAAAGTTAATTTTGGATCTTTTTCGTTGAAATGCAAGAGTTGGATTATTTTAGTAGTTTTTTCTCATGGTTTACCTTGTCACTGTTACATTCTCTTGACGTTTCAAAGTTCATTTTAGATTTCTTCCATTGAAATGCAAGAGTTCGAATATTTCAGTAGTGTTTTGTCGTGGTTTACCATGTCACAGTTATATTCTCTTGCTTTTTCAAAGTTCATTTTGGATATTTTTCGTTGAAATGCAAGAGTTGGAATATTTCAGTAGTGTTTTTTTGTGGTTTAGCTTGTCACTGTTACATTCTCTTGATTTTTCAAAGTTCATTTTAGATTTCTTTCTTTGAAATGCAAGAGTCTGAATATTTCAGTAGTGTTTGCCGTCGTTTACCTAGTCACGGTTATATTATCTTTAATTTTCAAAGTTTATTTTGGATTTTTTGCCTTTAAATGCAAAAGATGGATTATTTCAGTAGTTTTTTGTAGTGGTTTACCTTGTCACAGTTACATTCTCTTGATTTTTCAAAGTTCATTTTGGATTTCTTTCATTGAAATGTAAGAGTTGGAATATTTCAGTTGTGTTTTGTCGTGGTTTAGCTTGTCACAGTTACATTATCTTGATTTTTTAAATTTCATTTTGGATTTCTTTCATTGAAATGCAAGATTTGGTATATTTCAGTAGTGTTTTGTCGTGGTTTAGCTTGTCAAAGTTCCATTCTCTTGATTTTTCAAAGTTCATTTTAGATTTTTTTCGTTGAAATTCAAGAGTTGGAATATTTCAGTAGTGTTTTTTCGTGGTTTACCTTGTCACTGTTACATTCTCTTGACGTTTCAAAGTTCATTTTAGATTTCTTCCATTGAAATGCAAGAGTTCGAATATTTCAGTAGTGTTTTGTCGTGGTTTACCATGTCACAGTTATATTCTCTTGATGTTTCAAAGTTCATTTTGGATATTTTTCGTTGAAATGCAAGAGTTGGAATATTTCAGTAGTGTTTTGTCGTGGTTTAGCTTGTCACAGTTACATTCTCTTGATTTTTCAAAGTTCATTTTGGATTTTTTTCGTTGAAATGCAAGAGTTGGAATATTTCAGTAGTGTTTTGTCTTCGTTTACCTTGTCACAGTTACATTCTCTTGATTTTTCAAAGTTCATTTTGGATGTCTTTCATTGAAATGCAAGAGTTGGAATATTTCAGTAGTTTTTTGTCGTGGTTTAGCTTGTCACAGTTACATTATCTTGATTTTTCAAATTTTATTTTGGATTTCTTTCGTTGAAATGCAAGATTTGGAATATTTCAGTAGTGTTTTGTCGTGGTTTAGCTTGTCAAAGTTACATTCTCTTGATTTTTCAAAGTTCATTTTGGATTTCTTTCATTGAAATTCAAGAGTTGGAATATTTCAGTAGTGTTTCGTCGTGGTTTACCTTGTCACAGATACATTCTCTTGATTTCTCAAAGTCCATTTTGGATTTCTTTCATTGAAATCCAAGAGTTGGAATATTTCAGTAGTGTTTTGTTGTTGTTTACCTTGTCACAGTTACATTCACTTGATTTTCCAAAGTTCATTTTTGATTTCTTTCCTTGAAAAGCAAGAGTTGGAATATTTCAGTAGTTTTTTGTCGTGGTTTACCTTGTCACAGTTACATTCTCTTGATTTTTCAGAGTTCATTTTGGAGTTCTTTCATTGAAATGCAATAGTTGGAATATTTCAGTAGTGTTTTGTCGTGGTTTACCATGTCACAGTTACATTCTCTTGATGTTTCAAAGTTCATTTTGGATATTTTTCGTTGAAATGCAACAGTTGGATTATTTCAGTAGTGTTTTCTCATGGTTTATCTTGTCACTGTTACATTCTCTTGACGTTTCAAAGTTCATTTTGGATCTTTTTCGTTGAAATGCAAGAGTTGGATTATTTCAGTAGTGTTTGTTCGTGGTTTACCTTCTCACTGTTACATTCTCTTGACGTTTCAAAGTTAATTTTGGATCTTATTCGTTGAAATGCAAGAGTTGAATTATTTCACTAGTGTTTTGTCGTGGTTTACATCTCACTGTTACATTCTCTTGATGTTTCAAAGTTCCTTTTACATTTTTTTTGAAATGCAAGAGTTGGAATGTTTCAGTAGTGTTTTCTCATGGTTTACCTTGTCACTGTTACTTTCTCTTGACGTTTCAAAGTTTATTTTGGATCCTTTTCATTGAAATGCAAGAGTTGGAATATTTTCAGTAGTGTTTTGTCGTGGTTTACCATGTCATTGTTACATTCTCTTGACGTTTCAAAGTTCATTTTGGATTTTTTTTTCGTTGAAATGCAAGAGTTGGAATATTTCAGAAGTGTTTTCTTGTGGTTTACCATTTCACAGTTACATTCACTTGACGTTTCAAAGTTCATTTTGGATCTTTTTCGTTGAAATGCAGAAGTTGGATTATTTCAGTAGTGTTATGTCGCAGTTTACCTTGTCACTATTACATTCTCTTAATGTTTCAAAGTTCAATTTGGATCCTTTTCATTGAAATGCAAGAGTGGGATTATTTCAGTAGTGTTTTGTCGTGGTTTACCATGTCAGTGTTACATTCGCTTGATGTTTCAAAGTTCATTTTGGATCCTTTCTGTTGAAATGCAAGAGTTGGAATGTTTCAGTAGTGTTTTCTCGTGGTTTACCATGTCACTGTTACACTCTCTTGACGTTTCAAACTTCATTTTGGATCTTTTTGGTTGAAATGTAAGAGTTGAAATATTTCAGTAGTGTTTTGTCGTGGTTTACCATGTCACTGGCATATTTCAGTAGTGTTATGTCATGGTTTACATGTCACTGTTACATTCTCTTGATGCTTCAAAGTTTATTTTGGATGTTTTTTTTTCGTTGAAATGCAAGAGTTGGAATATTTCAGTAGTGTTTTCTCATGGTTTACCTTGTCACTGTTACATTTTCTTGATGTTTCAAAGTTCATTTCTGAGTTTTTTTCATTGAAATGTAAGAGTAGGATTTTTTCAGTAGTCTTTTGTCGTGGTTTATCTTGTCACTGTCACATCCTCTTGATTTTTCAGAGTTCATTTTGGATCTTTTTCGTTGAAATGCAAGAGTTGGAATATTTCAGTAATGTTTTGTCGTGTTTTACCTTTTCACTGTTACACACTCTGGATTTTTCAAAGTTCATTTGGATTTTTTTATTGAAATGTAAGAGTTGGAATATTTCAGCACTATTGTAGTGGTCTACCTTGTCACTATTACATTCTCTTGATGTTTCAAAGTTCTTTTGGATTTGTTTTCTATTGATATGTAAGAGTTGGAATGTTTCAGTAGTGTGTTGTAGCGATTTACATTGTCACTGTTACATTCTCTTGATGTTCCAAAGTTCATTTTGGATCTTTTTCATTGAAAAGTAAGAGTAAGAATATTTTAGTAGTGTTTTGTTGTGGTTTACCATATCACTGTTACATTCTGAAGATGTTTTAAAGTTCATTTTGGATTTTTCGTTGAAATGTAAGAGTTGGAATATTTTAGTAGTGTTTTGTTGTGGTTTAACTTGTCACTGTTATATTCTGAAGATGTTTCAAAGTTCATTTTGGATTTTTCCGTTGAAATACAAGAGTTGGAATGTTTCATTAGTGTTATGTCACAGTTTACCTTGTCACTGTTACATTCTCTTGATGTTTCAAAGTTCATTTTGCATTTTTCGTTGAAATGTAAGAGTTGAATTATTTCAGTAGTGTTTTTTCGTGGTTTACATGTCACTGTTACATTCTCTTGATGTTTCAAATTTCATTTTGGATTTTTTTATTTTTGAAAAGCAATAGTTGGAAAATTTCAGTAGTGTTTTCTCGTGGTTTACCTTGTCAGTGTTACATTCTCTTTACGTTTCAAAGTTTATTTTGGATCCTTTTCATTGAAATGCAAGAGTTGGAATATTTCAGTAGTGTTTTGTCATTGTTTACCAAGTCACTGTTACATTCTAAAGATATATAAAAGTTCATTTTGATTTTTTTTTCTTGAAATGTAAGAGTTGAAATATTTCAGTAGTGTTTTGTCGTGGTTTATCTTGTCGCTGTTACATTCTCTTCATGTTTCAAAGTTCATATTGGATCTTTTTCGTTGAAATGTAAGAGTTGGAATATTTCAGTAGTGTTTTGTCACGGTTAACCTTGTCACTGTTACATTCTCTTGATGTTTCAAAGTTCATTTGGATTTTTTTGTTGAAATACAAGAGTTGGAATATTCCAGTAGTGTTATGTCGCAGTTTACCTCGTCACTGTTACATTCTCTTGATGTTTCAGAGTTCATTTTGGATTTTTTTCGTTGAAATGTAAGAGTTGAAAAATTTCAGTAGTGTTTTGTCGTGGTTTACCATATCACTGTTACGTTCTCTTAATATCTCAAAGTTCCTTCTGGACTTTTTTCCTTGAAATGTAAGCGTTGGAATATTTCACTAGTGTTTTGTCGTCGTTTACATTGTCACTGTTACATTCTCTTGATTTTTCAAAGTTCATTTCGGATTTTTTTTTCGTTGAAATGTAAGAGTTGGAATTTTTCAGTAGTGTTTTATCATGGTTTACCATGTCGGTGTTACATTCTCTTGATGTTTCATAGTTCAGTTTAATTTTTTTCGTTGATGTGTAAGAGTTGGAATATTTCAGTAGTGTTTCGTCGTGGTTTACATTGTCACTGTTACATTCTCTTGATTTTTTAAAGTTAATTTTGGATTTTTTGTTCAAATGTATGAGTTGGAATATTTAGTAGTGTTTCGTCGTGGTTTACATTGTCACTGTTACATACTCATGTTATTTCAAAGTTCATTTTGGATTTTTTTTTGTTGAAATGTAAGAGTTGGAATATTTCAGTAGTATTTTATTGTGATTTACCATGTCACTGTTACATTCTCCTGATATTATAAAGTTCATAGTGAGAGATATACGCAAAAAGTTGGGTTAATTTAGGTTAGGTTAGGTTGGGTTAGGCTAGGTTAGGTTAGCCTATGTACGTGCGCGTACATAGGGTAACCTAGTCCAACATAACCTAACCAAAATTAACCCAGCTTTTTGCGTATCTCTCTCACTATGAACTTTAAAATATCAAAAGAATGAAACAGTGACATGGTAAATCACAATAAAATACTACTAAAATATTCCAACTCTTACATTTCAACATACAAAAATCCAAAATGAACTTTGAAATATCATGAGAACGTAACAGTGACAATTTAAACCACGACAAAACACTACTGAAATATTCCAACTCATACATTTGAACGAAAAAATCCAAAATGAACTTTGAAAAATAATGAGCATGTAACAGTGACAATGTAAACCACGACAAAACACCACTGAAATATTCCAACTCTTAAATTTCAACGAAAAAAATCTAAACTGAACCATGAAACGTAAGAGTTGAAATGTAACGAAATGTACAATTCGTTGAAATGTAAGAGTTGGAATTTTTCAGTAGTGTTTTATCATGGTTTACCATGTCGCTGTTACATTCTCTTGATGTTTCATAGTTCAGTTTAATTTTTTTCGTTGATATGTAAGAGTTGGAATATTTCAGTAGTGTTTCGTCGGTGTTTACATTGTCACTGTTATATTCTCTTGATTTTTTAAAGTTAATTTTGGATTTTTTGTTCAAATGTATGAGTTGGAATATTTAGTAGTGTTCCGTCGTGGTTTACATTGTCACTGTTACATACACATGGTATTTCAAAGTTCATTTTGGATTTTCTTTGTTGAAAGGTAAGAGTTGGAATATTTCAGTAGTATTTTATTGTGATTTACCATGTCACTGTTACATTCTCCTGATATTATAAATTTCGTAGTGAGAGATATACGCAAAAAGTTGGGTTAATTTAGGTTAGGTTAGGTTGGGTTAAGTTAGGTTAGCCTATGTACGTGCGCATACATAGGCTAACCTAATCCAACCTAACCTAACCTAAATTAACCCAGCTTTTTGCGTATCTCTCTCACTATGAACTTTAAAATATCAAAAGAATGTAACAGTGACATGGTAAATCACAATAAAATACTACTGAAATATTCCAACTCTTATATTTCAACATACAAAAATCCAAAATGAACTTTGAAATATCATGAGAAAGTAACAGTGACAATTTAAACCATGACAAAACACTACTGAAATATTCCAACTCATACATTTGAACGAAAAAATCCAAAATGAACTTTGAAATATCATGGGAATGTAACAGTGACAATGTAAACCACGACAAAACACTACTGAAATATTCAAACTCTTACGTTTCAACGAAAAAAATCCAAAATGAACTTTGAAACATCAAGAGAATGTAACAGTGATAAGGTAAACCATGACAAAACACTACTGAAATATTCCAACTCTTACATTTCAATGAAAAAAATCCAAAATGAACTTTGAAATATCAAGAGAATGTATCAGTGATTTGTAAACCACGATAAAACACTACTGAAATATTCCAACTCTAACATTTCAACGAAAAAATCCAAAATGAATTTTGAAACATCAATAGAATGTAACGGTGATAACGTAAACCACGACAAAACACTAGTGAAATATTCCAACTCTTGCATTTCAACGAAAAAGATCCAAAATGAACTTTGAAACGTCAAGAAAATGTAACAGTGAGAAGGTAAACCACGACAAAACACTAATTAAATATTCCAAGTCTTGTTTTTCAATTAAAAAGATCCAAAATGAACTTTGAAACGTAAAGAGAATGTAACAGTGAAATGGTAAACCTTGAGAAAACACTACTGAAAAAATCTAACTCTTGCATTTCAACAAAAAAGATCCAAAATAAACTTTGAAACATCAATAGAATGTAACAGTGACTTGTAAACCACGAGATAACACTACTGAATTATTCCAACTCTTGCATTTCAACGAAAAAGATCCAAAATGAACTTTGAAACGTCAAGAGAATGTAACAGTGACTTGGTAAACCACGAGAAAACACAACTGAATTATTCCAACTCTTGCATTTCAACGAAAAAGATCCAAAATGAACTTTGAAACTTCAAGAGAATGTAACTGTGACATGTAAACCACGACAAAACAATACTGAAATAATCCAGCTCTCGAATTTCAAAGAAAAAATCCAAAATGAACTTTAAAACATCAATAGAAACTGTTCCAGAAGGAACTCAGTTATCTTTTCCTGTCTGTATTTTCAACTCATGGATAAGAATATTATAATATTGAAATTTCCTTATCTGTTGATGTCACCTTGTTATCATAGTATTCCAACAGGATGTTGACATCCAAGAAACATTCTGTAATTATTGTTCTGAACTTATGTTGAAATCCAAGAAACACTCAGCAATGTTGTTGAACTTATGTTGACATCCATCAACAGTGAGAAAAACCATGAAAAAACATCCAAAGTGAGACAAACCTTGAAAAACCATCCTCAGTGAGAAAAACCATGAAAAATGGGTATCATTGATCCACTAGACTCGATTTTAGATGGCAGCACGCAACATATCTCGGAACTCACGATAGGTTCCTACTAACACAGCCCTTAGAGCCCAGAAACAGGTTTTTAGGTTATGCCCCGGGACGTAGTAGGCTCTTACGAATGAATTTGATCAAAATTTAGAGATAGTCATTTTGTTCAAAATAGTCCATGTATCATATAATAATACTTGTGGGGTTGACAGAGCCCCGCAAAGCCCAGGGTTAGGGTCTGTAAGTTATTCCCCAGGATCAGTTCAGGTTCTATGAAGGTTAATGGTCATAGAAACTTCGGAGGAGACTCATTTGATTGGAAATTGAAAGTTCTAGTTACCCGTTTTAATCCAAAGCTTATATAAAAATTTCTTTTGGGTTAATAAGACCTCCAGAGCCCTGGGGCAAGGATTGCTAGTTGAACCATGGGGGCATAAAAGGTTTTATGGAAAAGGTGGCCGTATAAACTTTTACGGAAGCTCATTCGATTTGAAATTGGAACATCCACTTTCCTTTTAAAGAGTCGAAAGTGGTTTGAGAAAAATAGCTCTCGGCCATATTTTTCGAAAATGAATCCGAATCTAACTTTTGAGATAACCATTTTGTTCAAAATAGTCCAAATATCATATAACAATGCATTCGAGGTTAATAAAATCCCAAGAGCCCGGGACAAAAGTTGTAAGTTATGCCTCAGGAGCATATGAGAATTTTATGGAAGGGGTGGTCATATAAATTTTGGAAGAGGCTTGTTGGATTGAAAATTGAAATTTCTAGTTTCTTTTTAAGAGTCAAATATGAGCGGAGGACAATTAGCCCCCACCACGTCCTCTTTTTGTCAAATATATCGGATTAAAATTTTGAGATAGCTATTTTGTTCAAAATACTCCAAATGTCAAATAACTATATTCTGGGATTGACCCCCCCCCTCTCTCCCTCTAAACATCAAGGAAAGGACTATAAACTAGCTAGTCTGCTTATCCATTGTTAGTATATAAAGTTTTTATGGAAGGCGTGGTCCTATAAATTTGGAGGAGGTTCATTCGGTTGAAAATTGAAATTTCTTTGCCCTTTTTAAGACTCGAAAGGGATTTGAGGGTAATCAGCCCCCTCCTCTCTTGTGCTTTTTTCTCAAAATGCATCTGATTAAAGTTATGAAATACTCATTTTGTTCCAAATAGTCCAAAATTCAAATAACTATAACTCGGGGGTTGGAAAATCCCCCATAGCTCCCAATACAAGGTTTGTTAATTTTACAAGTTGTCCATTGTTAACAAAAATAGGTTTGTGTGGAAGGAGAGTTCAGAGAGTTCAGAGTTTTATTCACCAATAAATGCAAAATGGAAATATAATACCCTTATTCCCCACGAAAGGCTCCATGGCCAGGGATACAAGTGGGATAAAAAAAGATACACGATATGAGCAACAACCAAAAAAGAAAGAGAACAATAGCCAAGTAACATACAATATTAAAAAGAGAACATACCTGAGGCCTGGGAGTCAAAGCGCAGAGAAGACAACCATACACCTTGAAATAAAGACTCTGGGGGCATCAACTCCTCAGAAGAAAACAAAATAAATAACAAAATAAATAAATAAATAAAAAATGAAATACTATTTTGTTTGATGCTTAACTGAATGGTCCTTAAGAATCCTTTCAAAAGTCCCAAACGAGTAGCCAATATCTGTATATATATACATATATATAATATATAATATAAAAACATATATACAAAAGTAGCTGTACTGAAGTACCCAATATCTGTACTGAAGAAGGTAGGGAATTCCAGACCAGTTGACAAGCAATGAGATGCTTGCAATCCGATTGCATAGTAGGGGTAGGAGAAATGCAGATATTAAATGAAGAAAAATGACTATATGGAGCTGAATCAGAACTAAGCAAGGGATGTTTTTGAAGAGGTTTTTGAAGATTACCATGAAGCTGATGAAAGACAGAAAAAGTACAAGAAAGAATGTAAATGGACTGTAGATTTAAGGGTGGTTTTGGCGAGGAACAGTTGGTGCCCATAAGTTTTGAGGGGGCTCATTCGATTAGAAATTGAAACTAGTGTCAAAAGCGATCCAAAGGCAACCAGCCCACCTCCACCATTTTCCCAAAAGGCATCCAGTCCAAATTTTGAGATAGCCATATTGTTCAAAATAGTCCAAAGGTCAACGAATTGTGCTACGAAAGGTACAACGAATCAAGTAGTGAGGTGTATACGAGTACAAACTGTCAAGGATCATAAGCACCAATGACCCTAACCACCAGGAACCTCTACCTCCAATGACCCCTATCCCCAAACTCCGAAGGACCCTTCCCCCCAACTTTTTTGGCCCCCTCCCTCCATTTTTTTTTTTAAGATTTTTTTAAAAAAAATTTTTTATTTTTTTTAACATGATATATTTATTCAACTTTTTTTACATGTCTGAATGAGATGAAACATACAACAAAAAAAGTCACATTTAATATTTTCCAAACTCAAAATGAGAATGGTATAGATATGTTATTCATGACCTTCAATATTAGAAAAATAATTTTTGTAGTAGAACTTTTTTTTATTGGACTAATTTTTTTTTAATTTTTTTACATATCTTAAAATAACATAAAATATGCTTACGGCTCTAACAATTGTACTCAATGCTTGCTCAGAGACACGATACGGCTTTCCCACTGGTACTCTGTCGCCGTTTATCGACACTACCTAGTTTATTGCATGTATTAAATCAGTATTTTTTACACAGTGGAACGATAAACACATAACTAATATCTATAAAAAAGTGAAGATGAAACATTTTGAGAAAGTGTGTTCACATGATAGTGTTATTGTAGCATTGAATGCTGACAAGGAGAAGTATTTGAACTATGAAATAAGTACAAGTGGTAACACTATCGGAGATGTATGCGTGCATTGTCATGACAGTAAAGAATTAAATTTTTTTGGAGTACCAAAAAATTCCATTGTACAAATGTTGGATATGCGAGATTGAGATCTCCAGAGCTGATTGCACTCAAAGAGAATGCCAACATAAAAATAATCGTTGATGATAAAGGACAACTCCTTGCTAGTGCTTCCGGTACCATGCTACCTGTCAATAGAAATTATCGTCATCTTTTATGTATTAGCATTCAAATGAAAGCAAAGACAAAAAGAAAGGCCTACTCGTCTACTAATATCATAAACCATATCTTGTTTACGTGCCAAAACTGTTACCTTTTTAAAAATGATGTTGTAATAGATAATGAAATTGCCTGAAAAATAAATGGAGCATTGGTAGAAAATATCAATAAGAAATGTAAAAATGAATCGATGAAAAACAAAGTGCCAGCAAACGTTACTACCATTGATCAAAAAGTCAATGAACCAAACAATACCAAAGACGAAACGCATTTTGAACCTGTCGGTGACACACCAGTAAAATTGTGTATGACTCAAAATGGAGTAATGATTATTCTACTGATTACGAGCTAAGAGAAGACAATACCTACAATATCAAGAGAGAATATGGTGAAATATTTTATGGAACAGATTCAAAATGTCCAAAGTTGCTCATTGATATTAATAATGTATCATAATATATTTTTGTATTAATATTCTACATGGCATTATTTCATTAAAAATATATTATGCATTACATTGTTATGTGCTCATTATTTTTAGCGTATACTAGCATATCAAACGTTTAGAATTTCTATTAAAACATCGGAGATGTAAGAAAAGGAATTTGCATACATCTATTGTCAGACACGCGCGATAACATTGACAAAATCTAGGTATCAGAGTGAATAAATTTTTTCTATCAACATCTTTGTTAGATACATCGGATAAAATTGACTAAATATAAGTATCAGATTGAATAAATTCTTTATCAACATCCTTTCTCAGAAAAATTGGATAACATTGTCTATATCTATATGTTAGAGCGGATAAATTCCTTATCAACTTCCTTTTGTCTGATACATCAGATAACATTCACAAAATCTGTATATTAGAATAAATAAATTCCTTATCATCATCCTTTTTCGGTTACGTTGGATAAAATTGAGAAAAGCTAAGTATCAGGGTGAATAAATTCTTTATCAATGTCTTTTCGACAGATACGTTTGATAACATTGACCATATCTAAGTATCATAGTGAATAAATTCTATATCAACTTATTTGTTTGATACATCAGATAAAATTATCAGAGTGAATAAATTCTTCATCAATGTCTTTTGACAGATACGTTTGATAACACTGACATAATTTAAGTATCGAAATGAACAAATTCTTTATTAAAATTCTTTATCAATATCATTTGCCAGATACGTCGGATAACATTGACAAAATTTATGTATTAGAATAAATAAATTCTTTATCATCATCCGTTGTTGGATATGTCATTATGAAAAAACTGTAAGTAAGTAAGTAACAAACTTTTTTTTTGAATTTAGCTGTTGGATTCACAATACAGAAATCTAATTCAGGAAATTATGGAAAAAAATGAACAGATTCCTTATTAACATTTATTTTCGATTGAATTCGTTTCCTTGACAGACAATACAGCAATTTCACAAAATCTAAGTATAAGAGGGATTAAATTCTATATCAACATCCATTTCTCGGATATATAGGAAGAAATTGACAAAATCTAAGTGTTAGAGTGAATACATTTTTTATCTACATCCTTTGTCAGATACATCGGATAAAATTGACAAAATATAACTACCAGAGAGAATAAATGCTTTATCAACATCCTTTGTCGGATACAATTGACAAAATCTAAGTATCAGAGTGATTAAATTCTATATCAACATTCTTTTCTCGGATACATAGGATAAAACTGACGAAATCTAAGTGTTAGAGTCAATAATTTTTTTATCAACATCCTCTGCCAGATACATCGGATAAAATTGACAAAATATAAAAGTCAGAGTGAATAAGTTTTTTTTATCAACATCGTTTTTGAGATACATCGAATAAAATTGACAAAATTGAAATATCAGAATGAATAAATGCTTTAAAAACATCCTTTATCGGATATGTCAGATAAAATTGACAAAATCTAAGCATCAGAGTGACCAAATTCTATATCACCATCTTTTTCTCGGATACATAGGATAAAATTGACTAATTCTAAGTGTTAGAGTGAAGATTTTTTTTATCAACATCCTTTGTCGGACATGTCGGATAAAATTGACAAAATCTAATTATCAGACTGAATAACTTTTTTTATCAACATCCTTTGCCAGAAACATCGAATTAAATTGATAAAATATAAGTGTCAGAGTGAATACGTTTTTCTAAATCAACATCCCTTGTCAGATACATCGAATAAAATTGACAAAACTTAAATATCAGAATGAATAAGTGCTTTAACAACATCCTTTATCGGATATTTCGGATAAAATTGACAAAATCTAAGTATCAGAGTGATTAAATTCCATATCAACATCCCTTTCTCGGATAGATGAGATAAAATTGACAACATCTAAGTATCAGAGTGAATAAAAGCTTTGTCAACATCCTTTAACTGCATTATCAACATCATTTGATGGCTATATCGGATAAAATTGACAAAATCTAAGTATCAGATTGATTAAATTCTATATCAACATCCCTTTCTCGAATATATTGGGTAAAATTGACAGAATCTAAGTGTTAGAGTGAATAATTTTTTTATCAACATCCTTTTTCAGATACATTGAATAAAATTTGCCAAAATCTAAATATCAGAGTGAATAAATGCTTTAAAAACACCCGTTATCGGATATTTCGGATAAAATTGACAAAATCTAAGTATCATAGTCATTAAATTCTATATCAACATCCTTTTCTTGGATACATAGGATAAAATTGAGAAAATCTAATTGTTAGAATTAATAAATTTTTTTATAAGCATACTTTGTCAGATACATCAGATAAAATTAACAAAATCTAAGTTTCAGAAGGAATAAATGCTTTATCAACATCCTTTATCGGATTTGTCGGATATAATTGACAAAATCTAAGCATCAGAGTGATTAAAATCTAAATATCAGAGTGATTAAATTAAATATCAACATCCCTTTCTCGGATACATGGGATAAAATTGACAAAATCTAAGTATTAGACTGAATAAATGCTTTATCAACATCCTTTAAATTTATTATCAATATCATTTGTGGCGTATATCGGATAAAATTTACAAAATTTACGTATCAGATTGATTAAATTCTATATCAACATCCATTTCTCGAATACATGGGATAAAATTGACAAACGCTAAGCGTCAGAGTGAATAAATTTTTTTATCAACATCTTTTGTCAGATACAACGAATATAATTGACATAATCTAAATATCAGATTGAATCATTTTTTTATCAACAGCTTTTGTCAGATACATCAAATATAATTGTCAAAATCAAAGTATCACTGTGAATAAATGCTTTATCAGTATCCTTTGTCGGATATCTTGGATAAAATCTAAGCATCAGAGTGATGAAATTCTATATCAACATCCCTTTCTCGGGTACATAGGATAAAATTAACAAATTCTAAGTGTTAGAGTGAATAATTTTTCTATCAACATCCTTTGTCGGATTTGTCAGATAAAATTGAAAAATCTAAGTATCAGAGTGAATAACTTTTTTAGCAACATCCTTTGCGAGATGCATCGAATAAAATTGATAAAATATAAGTGTCAGAGTGAATAAGCTTTTTTTCAAACAACATCCTTTGTCAGATACATCGAATAAAATTGACAAAATCTAAATATCAGAATGAATAAATGCTTTAACAACTTCCTTTATCGGATATGACGGATAAAATTGATAAAATCTAAGTATCAGAGTGATTAAATTCTACATCAACATCCTTTTCTCAGATACATAGGATAAAAGTGACCAAATCTATGTGCTAGACTGAATAATTTTTGTATCAACATCCTTTGCCAGCTACATCGGATAGAATTGACAAAATCTAAGTATCAGAGTGATTAAATTCCATATCAACATTCCTTTCTCGGATAGATGGGATAAAATTGACGAAATCTAATTATCAGAGTGAATAAAAGCTTTATCAACATCCTTTAAATGCATTATCAATATCATTTGTCGGATATATCAGATAAAATTGACAAAATCTAAGTATCAGATTGATTAAATTCTATATCAACATTCCTTTCTCGAATACATGGCGTAAAATTTACAAAATCTAAGTGTTAGAGCGAATAATTTTTTTTATCAACATCCTTTGTCTGATACATCGAATAAAATTTGACAAAATCTAAATATCAGAGTGAATAAGCGCTTTAACAACATCTTTTATCGGATATGTCGGATAAAATTGACAAAATATCAGTATCAGAGTGATTAAATTCCAGATCAACATCCTTTTCTCGGATACATACGATAAAATTGAAAAAATCTAAGTCTTAGAGTGAAATTTTTTTTTTATCGACATCCTTTGCCAGATACATCAGATAAAATTAACAAAATCTAAGCGTCAGAGTGATTAAATACTTTATCAACATCCTTTATTGGATTTGTCAGATAAAATTGACAAATTCTAAGTATCAGAGTGATTAAAATCTGAATATCAGAGTGATTAAATTAAATATCAACATCTCTTTCTCGGATACATGGGATAAAATTGACTAAATCTAAGTATTATAAAGAATAAATGCTTTATCAACATCCTTTAAATGCATTATCAACATCATTTGTTGGGTATACAGGATAAAATTGACAAAATTTACGTTTCAGATTGATTAAATTCTATATCAACATCCATTTCTTGAATACATAGGATAAAATTGACAAAAGCTAAGTGTCAGAGTGAATACATTTTTTTTATCAACATCTTTTGTCAGATATAATGAATATAATTGACAGAATCTAAATATCAGAGTGAATAATTTTTTTATCAACAGCTTTTGTCAGATACATCAATTATAATTGTCAAAACCTAAGTATCAGAGTGAATAAATGTTTTATCAGCATCCTTTGCCGGATATCTCGGATAAAATCTAAGCATCAGAGTGATTAAATTCAATATCAATATCCCTTTCTCGGGAACATGAGATAAAATTGACGAAATCTAAATATCAGAGTGAATAAATGCTTTATCAGCATCCTTTGTCGGATTTGTTGAATAAAATTGACAAAATCTGAGTATCAGAGCAAATAAATGCTTTATCAGCATCTTTTGTCAGATATGTTGGATAAAATTGACAAAATCTAAGCGCTAGAGTGAATAATTTCTTATGAAAATCCTCCGTCAGAAGCATCGCATAAAATTATCAAAATCTAAGTACCAGATTGAATAAATGCTTTATCAGCAGCATTGGTCGAATATGTCGGATAAAATTGACAAAATCTAAGTACCAGAGTGAATAAATTCATTATCAACATTCTTTGTTGGGTATATCAGATAAAATTGACGAAATCTAAGTATCAGATTGAATAAATGCTTTATCAACATCCCTTTCTCGGATACAGGGGATAAAATTGAAAAAATCTAAATACCAGAGTGAATAAATGCATTATCAACATCATTAGTCAGCTATATCGGATGCAATTGACAAAATCGGATAAAAGTTGAGTTAATTTAGGTTCACTTAGAGTGGCGCCACCCTAAGTTAACCTTAATTAACTAAACTTTTTGAATACCCCTCTCACTATAACTGTGTGTCTGATCGGATGTGCTGCCATCTATAACCGGTCTAACCTAAATTCAACGTAAAGACGCAAGAAGTCAAAATGAATAGACCTTGGATTTTATGACTGTTATCTGATTTATCCTATAAAAACTTTGAAAACGAATTTATTCTTTCTGGTACTTAGATTTTGTCAATTTTATCTGATGTATCTGACATTTGATGTTGATAATGCATTTAGAGGATGTTGATAAAGCATTCATTGACTCTGATACTTAGATTTTGTCAACTTTATCCCATGTATCCGAGAAATAGATGTTGATATAGAATTTAATCAATCTGATACTTAAATTTGTCAATTTTATCCTATATAGCCAGCAAATGATGTTGATAATGCATTTATTTACTCTGATATTTAGATTTTATCAATTTTATCCCCTCTATCCGAGAAAGGGATGTTCATAAAGTATTTATTCAATCTGATACTTAGATTTTGTCAATTTTATCAGATATACCCGGCAAAGGATGTTGATAATGAATTTATTCACTCCGGTACTTATATTTTGTCAATTTTATCCGACATATTCCACATACGATGTTGATAAAGCATTTATTCAATCTGTTACTTATATTTTGTCAATTTTAACCGATGCATCTGACAGAGGATGTTCATAAAAAATTTATTCACTCTAAAACTTAGATTTTGTCAATTTTATCCGACATATCCGACAAAGGATGCTGATAATGCATTTATTTGCTCTGATACTTAGATTTTGTCACTTTAATTCAGCAAATCTGACAAAGGATGCTGATAAAGCATTTATTCACTCTGATATTTAGATTTTGTCAATTATAATCGTTGTAACAGACAAAATATGTTGATAAAAAATAAATTATTCACTCTGATACTTAGATTTTGTCAATTTTATCCAATGTATCCCAAAAAGGGATGTTGATATAGAATTTCATAACTCTGATACTTAGATTTTATCCAAGATATCCGATAAAGGATACTGATAAAGCATTTATTCAATCTGATGCTTTGATTTTGACAATTATATTTGATGTATCTGTCAAAAGCTGTTGATAAAAAATTGTTCACTTTGATATTTAGATTTTTTAATTATATTCGTTGTATCTGACAAAAGATGTTGATAACAAAAAATATTCACTCTGACACTTAGCTTTTGTCAATTTTATCCCATGTATTCGAGAAATGGATGTTGATATAGAATTTAATCAATCTGATACGAAAATTTTGTCAATTTTATCTGATATAGCCGACAAATGATATTTATAATGCGTTTAAACGATGTTGATAAAGCATTTATTGACTCGGATACTTAGATTTTGTCAATTTTACCCCTTCTATCCGAGAAAGTGATTTTGATATGGAATTTAATCACTCTGATACTTAAATTTGTCAATTTTATTCGAAATATCCGATAAAGGATGTTGATAAAGAATTCATTCATTCTGATATTTAGATTTTGTCAATTTTATTCGATGTATCTGATAAAGGATGTTGATAAAAAAAAACTTATTCACTCTGTCAATTATATTATATCAATTTTATTCGATAAATCTTGCAAAGGATGTTGATAAAAAAGTTATTCACTCTGATACTTAGATTTTGTCAATTTTATCCGACATATCCAACAAAGGATGTTGATAAAAAAAAAATATTCACTTTAACGCCTAGAATTTGTCAATTATTTTCTATGTATCCCTGAAAAGGATGTTGATATAGAATTTAGTCACTCTTATACTTAGATTTTGTCAATTCTATCGGACAAATCCGATAAAGGATGTTGTTAAAGCATTTATTTATTCTGATATTTAGATTTTGTCAATTTTATTCGATGTATCTGACAAAGGATGTTGATAAAAAAAAAACTTATTCACTCTGACACTTATATTTTATCAATTTTATCCGATGTATCTGGCAGAGGATGTTGATAAAAAAAATTATTGACTCTAACACTTACATTTCGTCAATTTTATCCTATGTATCCAAGAAAAGGAGGTTGATATAGATTTTAATCACTCTGATACTTAGATTTTGTCAATGTTATCCGACGAAAGATGTTGATAAAGCATTTATTCACTCTGGTAGTTAGATTTTGTCAATTTTATCCGGTGTATCTGACAAAAGATGTTGATAAAAAAAATTATTCACTCTAACACTTAGATTTTGTAAATTTTTTCCTATATATCCGAAAAATGGATGTTGATATAGAACTTAATCACTTTTATACTTAGATTTTGAGAAATTGCTGTATTGTCTGTCCAGGAAACGAATTCAATAGATAAGGAATGTTAATAAAGAATTTGTCCAATTTTTTTAATAGTTTCCTGAATTAAATTTCTGTGTTGTGTATCCAAGAGGCGAATTCAAAAAAAGTTTGTTACTTACTTACTTAGAGTTTTTTCATAATGACATATCCGACAACGGATGAAGATAAAGAATTTATTCATTCTAATACATGGATTTTGTCAATTTTATCCTACGTATCTGACAAATGACATCGATGAAGAATTTTAATAAGGAATTTCGTTCAATTTGATACTTAAATTAATTCAGTGCTATCAAATGTATCTGTCAAAACACACTGATAAAGAATTGATTCACTCTGATACTTAGATTTTCTGAATTTTTTCTGATGTATCTAACAAAGAAGTTGATATAGAATTTATTCACTATGATACTTAGATGTGGTCAATGTTATCAAACGTATCTGTCAAAAAAACATTGATAAAAAATTTATTCACCCTGATACTGTCTTTGTTGTCTTTGATTTGTTTTTGATTGTCTTTGTTGGTTTGTATGTCTAAAGTGTCTGTATTTCTTGGTTTATAAGTCTCAATCTATTGGTTTGCATGTCTCGGCTGGTGTTTGCAAGTCCAAGAATTTGTCTTTGTTGGTTTGAATGTCTAAAGTTTTTTTTCTCTGTTTGTGTGTCTGATTCTATTTGTTGGCATGTCTGGGCTGGTGTTTGCAAGTCCAAGAATTGGTCTTTGTTGGTTTGAATGTCTAACGTATCTTTCTTTCTCTGTTTGTGTGTCTGATTCTATTTGTTTGCATGTCTGGGTCGGTGTTTGCAAGTCCTAGAATTTGTCTTTGTTGGTTTGAATGTCTAAAGCGAATGTCTTTCTCTGTTTGTGTGTCTAATTCTATTTGTTTGCATGTCTTGTCTGGTGGTTGCAAGTCAAAGTATTTGTTTTTGTTGATTTGAATGTCTAAATTGTCTGTCTTTCTTTGTTTGTGTGTCTAATTCTGTTTGTTTGAATGTCTAGGTTGATGTTTGTAAGTCCAAATATATGTCTTTGTTGGATTGAATGTCTATAGTGCATATCTTTCTCTGTTTGTGAGTCTGATTCTATTTGTTTGCATGTCTGGGTTGGTGTTTGCAAGTCCAAGTATTTGTCTTTGTTGGTTTGAATGTCTAAAGTGCATGTATTTCTCTGTTTGTGTGTTTGATTCTATTTGTTTGTATGTCTGGGTTGATGTTTGCAAGTCTAAGTATTTGCCTTTGTTGGTTTGAATGTCTAAAGTGTCTGTTTTTCTCTGTTTGTGTGTCTGATTCTATTTGTTCACATGTCTGGATTGGCGCTTGCAAGTCCAAGTTTTTGTCTTTGTTAATTTGAATATCTAAAGTATCTGTTTTTTTCAGTTTGTATGTCTAATTCTATTTGTTTACATGTCTGGGCTAGTGTTTTCAAGTTCAAGTATTTGTCTTTGTTGGTTTGAATGTCTAAAGTGTCTGTCTTTTTCTGTTTGTGTGTCTGATTCTATTTTTTTGCATGTCTGGGTTTTTGTTTGCAAGTCCAAGAATTTGTCTTTGTTGGTTTGAATGTCTAAAGTGTCTGTCTTTCTCTGTTTGTGTGTCTGATTCTGTTTGTTTAAATGTTTGTGTTGCTGTTTGCAAGTCCAAGTATTTGTCTTTGTTGGTTTGAATGTCTAAAGGGTCTGTTGTTCTCTGTTTGCATGTCTGATTCTATTTGTTTGCATTTCAGGGTTGGTGTTTGTAAGTCCAAGAATTTGTCTTTGTTGACTTGAATGTCTAAAGTGTCTGTCTATCTCTGTTTGTGTGTCTGATTCTATTGTTTAAATGTCTGAGTTGGTGTTTGCAAGTCCAAGTATTTGTCTTTTTTGGTTTGAATGTCTAAAGCGTCTGTATTTCTCTTATTGTGTGTCTGATTTTATTTTTTTGCATGTCTGGGTTAGTCTTTGCAATTTAGACATTCAAACCAAAAACGACAAATACTTGGACTTGCAAACATCAACCCAGACATGTAAACATATAGAATCAGACACAAAAACAGAGAAAGACATACACTTTAGACATTCAAACCAACAAAGACAAATACGTGGACTTGCAAACATCAACCCAAACATGCAAACAAATAGAATCAGACCCACAAACAGAGAAAGAGAGACAATTTAGACATTCAAACCAACAAAGACAAATTCTTGGACTTGCAAACACTAACCCAGATATGCACACAAATAGAATCAGACACACAAACAGAGAAAGACAGACAATTTAGACATTCAAACCAACAATGACAAATACTTTGACTTGCAAACATCAACCCAGACATGCAAACAAATATAATCAGACACACAAACAGAGAAAGACATACACTTTAGACATTCAAACCAACAAAGACAAATTCTTGGACTTGCAAACACCAACCCAGACATGCAAACAAATAGAATCAGACACACAAATTGAGAGACAGACACTTTAGACATTCAAAGGCACAAAGACAAATACTTGGACTTGCAAACACCAATCCAGACATGCAAACAAATAGAATCAGACACACGAACAGAGATAGACCGACACTTTAAACATTCAAACCAACAAAGAAAAATTTTTAGACTTACAAGCACCTACCCAGACCTGGAAACTAATAGAATCAGACACACACACAGAGAAAGACAGACACTTTAGACATTCAAACCAACAAAGACAAACACTTGGACTTGCAAGCACCAACCCAGACATGCAAACAAATAGAATCAGATACACAAACAGAGAAAGACAGACGCTTTAGACATTCAAACCAACAAAGACAAATTCTTGGACTTGCAAACACCAACCCAGACCTGCAAACAAATAGAATCAGACACACAATCAGAGAAAGACAGACAATTTAGACATTCAAACAAACAAAGACAAATACTTGGACTTGTAAACACCAACCCAGACATGTAAACAATAGAATCAGACACACAAACAGAGAAACACAGACACTTTAGACATTCAAGCCAACAAAGACAAATTCTTGGACTTGCAAACACCAACCCTGACATGCAAACAAATAGAATCAGACATACAAACAGAGAAAGACAGAAACTTTAGACGTTCAAGCCAACAAAGACAAATTCTTGGACTTGCAAACACCAACCCAGACACGTAAACAAATAGAATCAGACACACAAACAGAGAAAGACAGACACTTTAGACATTCAAGCCAACAAAGACAAATTCTTGAACTTGCAAACATCAACCCAAACACGCAAACAAATAGAATCAGAAACACAAACAGAGAAAGTAAGACACTTTAGACATTCAAACCAGCAAAGACAAATACTTGGACTTGCAAACACCAAACCAGACATGCAAACAAATAATCCAAGAATTTGTCTTTGTCGGTTTGAATGTCTAAAGTGTCTGTCTCTCTCTGTTTGTGTGTTTGATTCTATTTGTTTGCATGTCTGGGCTTGTGTTTGCAAGTCCAAGAATTTGTTTTTGTTGGTTTGAATGTCTAAAGTGTCTGTCTCTCTCTGTTTGTGTGTTTGATTTTATTTGTTTGCATGTCTTGGCTGATGTTTGCAAATCCAGGAATTTGATTATATTTTTTTGCATGTCAGGGTTGGTGTTTACAAGTCCAAGTATTTGTTTTTGTTGGTTTGAATGTCTAAAGTGCATGTCTTTCTCTGTTTTTGTGTCTGATTCTATTTGTGTGCATGTCTGGGTTGGTGTTTGCAAGTCCAAGTATTTGTTTTTGTTGATTTGAATGTCTAAAGTGTATGTCTTTCTTTGTTTGTGTGTCTAATTCTGTTCGTTTGAATGTCTAGGTTGATGTTTGCAAGTCCAAGTATTTGTCTTTGTTGGTTTGAATGTCTATAATGCATGTCTTTCTCTGTTTGTGAGTCTGATTCTATTTGTTTGCATGTCTGGGTTGGTGTTTGCAAGTCGAAGTATTTGTCTTTGTTCATTTGAAAGTCTAAAGTGTCTGTCTTTCTTTGTTTGTTTGTCTGATTCTATTTGTTTGTATGTCTGGGTTGGTGTTTGCAAGTCCAAGTACTAGTCTTTGTTGGTTTGAATGTCTAAAGTGTACATCTTTCTCTGTTTGTGAGTCTGATTCTATTTCTTTGCATGTCTGGGTTGGTGTTTGCATGTCAAATTATTTGTCTTTGTTGGTTTGAATGTCTAAAGTGCATGTCTTTCTCTGTTTGTGTGTTTGATTATATTTGTTTGTATGTCTGGGTTGATGTTTACAAGTCCAAGAATTTGTCTTTGTTGGTTTGAATGTCTAAAGTGTCTGTCTTTCTCTGTTTTTGTGTCTGATTCTATTTGTTTACATGTCTGGGTTTGTGTTTGCAAGTCCAAGAATTTGTCTTTGTTGGTTTGAATGTCTAAAGTGTCTGTCTTTCTCTGTTAGTGTGTCTGATTCTGTTTGTTTACATGTTTGTGTTGGTGTTTGCAAGCCCAAGTATTTGTCTTTGTTGGTTTGAATGTCTAAAGTGTCTGTCTTTCTCTGTTTGCATGTCTGATTCTATTTGTTTGCATTTCAGGGTTGGTGTTCGTAAGTCCAAGAATTTGTCTTTGTTGACTTGAATGTCTAAAGTGTCTGTCTTTCTCTGTTTGTGTGTCTGATTCTATTGTTTAAATGTCTGAGTTGGTGTTTGCAAGTACAAGTATTTGTCTTTGTTGGTTTGAATGTCAAAAGTGTCTGTCTTTCTCTGATTGTGTGTCTGATTCTATTTTTTTGCATGTCTGAGTTGGTCTTTGCAATTTAGACATTCAAACCAAAAATGACAAATACTTGGACTTGCAAACATCAACCCAGACATGTAAACAAATAGAATCAGACACAAAAACAGAGAAAGACATACACTTTAGACATTCAAACCAACAAGATAAATACGTGGACTTGCAAACATCAACCCAAACATGCAAACAAATAGAATCAGACACACAAACAGAGAAAGATAGACACTTTAGAAATTCAAACCAACAAAGACAAATTCTTGGACTTGCAAACACCAACCCAGATATGCACACAAATAGAATCCGACACACAAACAGAGAAAGACAGACAATTTAAACATTCAAATAAACAAAGACAGACACTTTTAGTTGTAAAAATCAGCAAAGACAAGCAAACAAGTAGTATCAGAAAAAAAAACAGAAAAAAACATAGACTTTATAAATTGAAATTGAAAATGACTAGTACCTGGGCTTGCAAGCATCAACCCAGACATGCCAAAAAAAATACTCAGACACACAAACAGAGAAAGACAGACACTTTAGACATTCAAACGCACAAAGACAAATACTTGGACTTGCAAACACCAATCCAGGCATGCAAACAAATAGAATCAGACACACAAACAGAGCTAGACAGACACTTTAGACATTCAAACCAACAAAGACAAATACTTGGACTTGCAAACACCAACCCCGACATGTAAACAATAGAATCAGACACACAAACAGAGAAAGACAGAAACTTTAGACGTTCAAGCCAACAAAGACAAATTCTTGGACTTGCAAACACCAACCCAGACACGTAAACAATTAGAATCAGACACACAAACAGAGAAAGACAGACACTTTAGACATTCAAGCCAACAAAGACAAATTCTTGAACTTGCAAACATCAACCCAAACACACACACAAATAGAATCAGAAATACAAACAGAGAAAAAAAAGACACTTTAGACATTCAAACCAGCAAAGACAAATACTTGGACTTGCAAACACAAAACCAGACATGCAAACAAATAGTCCAAGAATTTGTCTTAATGGTTTGAATATCTAAAGTGTCTGTCTCTCTGTTTGAGGGTTTGATTCTATTTGTTTACAAGTCTGGGCTGATGTTTGCAAGTCCAAGAATTTGATTATATTTGTTTGCATGTCTGTGTTGGTGTTTGTAAGTCCAAGAATCTGTCTTGGTGGCTTGAATGTCTAAAGGGTCTCTCTTCTTCCTAGTTGTAGATGTCTGATTCCATTTGTTTTGTGTCAGCTGATGTTTGCAAGTCCAAGAATTTGTCCTGGTGAAGTTTGAATGTCTAAAAGTGCATGTCTTCTCGTTTGTGTGTTTGATTATATTTGTTTGTATGTTCAAGTTGATGTTTACAAGTCCTAGAATTTGTCTTTGTTGGTTTGAAATGTCCAAAGTGTTTGTCTTCTCTGTTTGTGTGTCTGATTCTTATTTGCCTACATGTCTGGTTTAGTGCTCTGCAAGTCCAAGAATTTGTCTTGTTGGTTTGAATGTCTAAAAGTGTCTGTCTTTCGCTGATTGTATGTCTGATTCTATTTTTTGCATGTCTGGGTTGGTCTTTGCAATTTAGACATTCAAACCAAAAACGACAAATACTTGGACTTGCAAACATCAACCCAGACATGTAAACAAATAGAATCGGACACAAAAGAGAGAAAGACATACACTTTAGACATTCAAACCAACAAAGACAAATACATGGACTTGCAAACATCAACCCAAACATGCAAACAAATAGAATCAAACACACAAACAGAGAAAGAGAGAAACTTTAGACATTCAAACCAACAAAGACAAATTCTTGGACTTGCAAACACCAACCCAGATATGCACACAAATAGAATCCGACACACAAACAGAGAAAGACAGACAATTTAGACATTCAAACCAACAATGACAAATACTTGGACCTGCAATCACCAACCTAGACATGCAAACAAATATATTCAGACATTCAAACAGAGAAAGACAGAAACTCTAGACATTCAAACCAACAAAGACAAATTCTTGGACTTGCAAACACCAACCCAAACATGCAAACAAATAGAATCAGACACACAAATAGAGAAAGACAGACAATTTAGACATTCAAACGCACAAAGATAAATACTGGACTTGCAAACACCAATCCAGGCATGCAAACAAATAGAATCAGACACACAAACAGAGATAGACAGACACTTTAGACATTCAAACCAACAAAGACAAATACTTGGACTTGCAAGCACCAACCCAGACATGCAAACAAATAGAATCAGATACACAAACAGAGAAAGACAGACGCTTTAGACATTCAACCCAACAAAGACAAATTCTTGGACTTGCAAACACCAATCCAGGCATGCAAACAAATAGAATCAGACACACAAACAGAGATAGACAGACACTTTAGACATTCAAATCAACAAAGAAAAATACTTGGACTTGCAAGCACCAACCCAGACATGCAAACAAATAGAATCAGATACACAAACAGAGAAAGACAGACGCTTTAGACATTCAAACCAACAAAGACAAATTCTTGGACTTGCAAACACCAACCCAGACATGTAAACAATAGAATCAGACACACAAACAGAGAAAGACAGAGACTTTAGACGTTCAAGCCAACAAAGACAAATTCTTGGACTTGCAAACACCACCCCAGACACGTAAAGAATCAGACACAAAAACAGAGAAAGACAGATACTTTAGACATTCAAGCCAACAAAGACAAATTCTTGAACTTGCAAACATCAACCCAAACACGCACACAAATAGAATCAGAAACACAAACAAAGAAAGAAAGACACTTTAGACATTCAAACCAGCAAAGACAAATACTTGGACTTGCAAACACCAAACCAGACATGCAAACAAATAATCCAAGAATTTGTCTTTGTCGGTTTGAATGTCTAAAGTGTCTGTCTCTCTCTGTTTGTGTGTTTGATTCTATTTGTTTGCATGTCTGGGCTGATGTTTGCAAGTCCAAGAATTTGATTATATTTGTTTGCATGTCTCAGTTGGTGTTTGCAAGTCCAAGAATTTGTCTTTAGTGGTTTGAATGTCTAAAGGGTCTTTCTTTCTCTGTTTGTGTGTCTGATTCTATTTGTTTGCATGTCTGGGTTGGTGTTTGCAAGTCCAAGAATTTGTGTTTGGTGTTTTGAATGTCTAAAGTGTCTGTCTTTCTCTGTTTGTGTGTCTGATTCTATTTGTTTTAATGTCTGGGTTGGTTTTTGCAAGTTCAAGTATTTGTCTTTGTTGGTTTGAATGTCTAAAGTGACTGTCTTTCCCTGTTTGTGTGCATGATTCGATTTGTTGGAATGTGTAGGTTTATGTTTTTAAACTCAAGTACATTTCATTAGCGGTTTTTATATTTAAATTGTATTTCTTTCTGAGTTTCTGCGATTGATTCTATTTGTATACTTATCTAGGTTGGTGTGTTTGAAAGTCAAACAACTTTTGTTCGTTGGTTTGAATGTCTAAAGTGTCTGTCTTTCTCTGCTTGTGTGTCTGGTTCGATTTGTTTGCATGTCTGGGTTGGTGTTTGCAAGTCAAATTATTTGTCTTTGTTGGTTTGAATGTCTAAAGTGTCAGTCTTTCTCTGTTTGTGTGTCTGATTCTATTTGTTTGCATGTCTGGGTTGGTGTTTGCAAGTCCAAGAATTTGCTTTTGTTGGTTTGAATGTCTAAAGTGTCTGTCTTTCTCTGTTTGTGTGTCTGATTCTATTTGTTTGCATGTCTGGGTTAATGTTTGCAAGTCCAAGTATTTGTCTTTGTTGGTTTGAATGTCTAAAGTGCATGTCTTTCTCTGTTTGTGTGTATGATTCTTTTTGTTTACATGTCTGAGTTGGTGTTTGCAAGTCCAAGAATTTGTCTTTGTTGATTTGAATGTCTAAAGCTCCTGTCTTTCTCTGTTTGTGTATCTGATTCTATTTGTTTGCATGTCTGGGTTGGTGTTTGCAAGTCCAAGTATTTGTATTTGTTGGTTCGAAGGTCTAAAGTGTTTGTCAAACAAAGACAAATTCTTGGACTTGCAAACACCAACCCAGAAATGCAAACAAATAGAATCAGACACACAAACAGAGAAAGATAGACACTTTAGACATTCAAACCAACAAAAACAGATACTTGGACTTGCAAACACCAACCCCGACAGGTAAACAAATAGAATCAGACACACAAACAGAGAACGACAGACACTTTATACATTCAAACAAACAAAGACAAATTCTTGGACTTGCAAACATCAACCCAGACATGCACACAAATAGAATCAGACACACAAACAGAGAAAGATAGACACTTTAGACATTCAAACCAACAAAGACAGATACTTGGACTTGCAAACACCAACCCAGACATCTAAACAAATAGAATCAGACACACAAACAGAGAAAGACAGAGACTTTAGACATTCAAACCAACAAAGACAAATACTTGGACTTGAAAACACCAACCCAGACATGCAAACAAATAGAATCAGACACACAAGTAGAGAAAGACGGACGCTTTAGACATTTAAACCAACACACACAAATACTTGGACTTGCAAACACCAATCCAGACATACAAACAAATAGAATCAGCCACACAAACGGAGAAAGACACACACTTTAGACATTAAAACCAACAAAGACAAATTCATGGACTTGCAAAAACCAACCCAGAAATGCAAACAAATAGAATCAGACACACAAACAGAGAAAGATAGACACTTTAGACATTCAAACCAAAAAAGACAGATACTTGTACTTGCAAACATCAACCCAGACATATAAACAAATAGAATCAGACACACACACAGAGAAAGATAGACACTTTAGACATTCAAACCAACAAAGACAAATACTTGGACTTGCAAACATCAACCCAAACATGCAAACAAAGAGAATCAGACACACAAACAGAGAAAGAGAGACACTTTAGACATTCAAACCAACAAAGACAAATACTTGGACTTGCAAACATCAAGCCAGACCTGCAAACAAATAGAATCAGACACACAAACAAAGAAATACATACACTTTAAACATTCAAACCAACAAAGACAAATTCTTGGACTTGCAAACACCAACCCAGACATACAAACAAATAGAATCAGACACACAAATAGAGAAAGACGGACGCTTTAGACATTTAAACCAACACACAAAAATACTTGGACTTGCAAACACCAATCCAGACATGCAAACAAATAGAATAAGACACACAAACAGAGATAGACAGACACTTTAGACATTCAAACCAACAAAGACAAATTCTTGGACTTACAAACACCTAACCAGACATGCAAACTAATAGAATCAGACACACTAACAGAGAAAGAAAGACACTTTAGACATTCAAACCAACAAAAACAAATACTTGGACTTGCAAACACCAACCCAGACATGCAAACAAATAGAATCAGACACACAATTAGAGAAAGACAGACAATTTAGACATTCAAACCAACAAAGACAAAATCTTGGACTTGCAAACACCAACTCAGACATGTAAACAATAGAATCAGACACACAAACAGAGAAAGACAGAAACTTTAGAGATTCAAACCAACAAAGACAAATACTTGGACTTGCAAACACCAACCCAGACATGCAAACAAATATAATCAAACAAACAAACATAGAATTACAGATAATTTAGACATTCAAATCAACAAAGACAAATACTTGGAATTGCAAACACAAACCCAGACATGCAAACAAATAGAATCAGACATACAAACTGAGAAAGACATGCGCTTGAGACATTCAAACCAACAAAGACAAATTCTTGGACTTGCAAAAACCAACCCAGACATGCAAACAAATAGAATCAGACACACAAACAAAGAAAGACAGACAATTTAGACATTCAAATCAACAAAGAAAAATACTTGGATATGCAAACACCAATTCAGACATACAAACAAATAGAATCAGACTCACAAGCAGAGAAAGACATGCACCTTAGACATTCAAACCAACAAAGACAAATTCTTGGACTTGCAAACACCAGCCCAGACATATAAACAAATAGAATCAGACACACAAACAGAGAAAGACAGACACTTTTAACATTCAAACCAACAAAGACAAATTCTTGGACTTGAAAACACCAACCCAGACATGCAAACAAATAGAATCAGACACACAAATAGAGAAAGACGGACGCTTTAGATATTTAAACCAATATACACAAATACTTGGACTTGCAAACACCAATCCAGACATACAAACAAATAGAATCAGCCACACAAACAGAGAAAGACACACACTTTATACATTAAAACCAACAAAGACAAATTCATGGACTTGCAAAAACGAACCCAGAAATGCAAACAAATAGAATCAGACACACAAACAGAGAAAGATAGACACTTTAGACATTCAAACCAAAAAAGACAGATACTTGGACTTGCAAACACCAACCCAGACATATAAACAAATAGAATCAGACAAACAAACAGAGAAAGAGAGACACTTTAGACATTCAAACCAACAAAGACAAATTCTTGGACATGCAAACATCAACCCAGACATGCACACAAATAGAATCAGATACACAAACAGAGAAAGAGAGACAATTTAGACATTCAAACCAACAAAGACAAATACTTGGACTTGCAAACATCAACCCAGACCTGCAAACAAATAGAATCAGACACACAAACAAAGAAAGACAGACACTTTAAACATTCAAACCAACAAAGACAAATTCTTGGACTTGCAAACACCAACCCAGACATGCAAACAAATAGAATCAGACACACAAATAGAGAAAGACGGACGCTTTAGACATTTAAACCAACACACTCAAATACTTGGACTTGCAAACAACAATCCAGACATGCAAACTAATAGAATCAGACACACGAACAGAGAAAGACAGACAGTTTAGACATTCAATCCAACAAAGACAAATACTTGGACTTCCAAACACCAACTCAGACATGTAAACAATAGAATCAGACACACAAACAGAGAAAGACAGAAACTTTAGAGATTAAAACAAATAAAGACAAATACTTGGACTTGCAAACACCAATCCAGACATGCAAACAAATAGAATCAGGCATACAAACTGAGAAAGACATACACTTTAGACATTCAAATCAACAAAAACAAATACTTGGACTTGCAAAGACCAACCCAGACATGCAAACAAATAGAATCAGACACACAAGCAGAGAAAGACATGCACTTTAGACATTCAAACCAACAAAGACAAATACTTGGACTTGTAAACACCAACCCAGGCATGCAAACAAATAGAATCAGACACACAAACAGAGAAACACAGACACCTTAGACATTCAAACCAACAAAGACAAATTCTTGGACTTGCAAACACCAACCCAGACATGCAAACAAAT